>NC_088417.1:3461224-3536224 GCF_034236695.1 Oncorhynchus nerka
GAGTTTTTGGCTTTTTGAATAGTTGTGTTCAGTATAGGATAATGAGGCTTATGTTGCATTCTGCAAGCCCAGCAGCGTCAACACGTGTGTCCGATATTAATGCCGCTGTCAGAGAAAGAGGATTCGCTGGCGGTTCGAAACCGATAGAGCTTTATGATTGTGCTTTCTGTCAAGTCATCTGACTGGCTATCAGCAGCAGACCATTTTAAATCCTCCCAGACTGCAGTTTATCAGCCGAGGTGTGAGGGAGGGAGGGGGGGGCATTGTTAAGGGTTCTGCAACCATATTATCTAAATCTCTACATGACTTTAACCTCGCCTGTCATATACCCGGGCCTGGCGAGTAGCAGATATCGTATTTAGGCCAACTGAGATGGGGAGAGAGAGAGAGAGAGTGAATAGAGCAAGAGGACAGAGAGAGCGAGGATAGTGAGAGCAAGGACAGAGAGAGAGAGCGAGGGGGGATAGAGCGAGAGGACAGAGAGAGCGAGGATAGTGAGAGCAAGGACAGAGAGAGAGAGCGAGGGGGGATAGAGCGAGAGAGAGCCTCACTGTGTTCGATTACAGCAGCCAAAGGGGTGAATAATGAGGGGGGGAAACCTAAAGAGCCTGGTTGAGGTTGTTACTCTTTCTGCTAGTTTGATGTCTATTTCAAGCTTCACCAGCCACAGCAGAGAGAGAGACATCTTTTAGATATGGATAAACCTATATTTTCGTAGGGAAAATACATTTGGCCAGTGGTGTTTTGCGCCTCTGAGAGCCACATGGCCTCTGAGAGCCACATGGCCTCTGGGAGCCACATGGCCTCTGAGAGCCACATGGCCTCTGAGAGCCACATGGCCTGTGAGAGCCACATGGCCTCTGAGAGCCACATGGCCTCTGGGAGGCACATGGCCTCTGGGAGCCACATGGCCTCTGGGAGCCACATGGCCCTGGTCTGGGAGCCACATGGCCCTGGTCTGGGGCCTCTCTGTGTTTAGCTGGAAGGAGAGAGAGAGAGAAAGATGATGTGTATCTCAAATGACACCCTATTCCCTACTTAGTGCACTCCTTCTGACCAGTACCCATAGGACTCTAGTCAAAAGTAGTGCACTATTTTTTACCTTTATTTAACTAGGCAAGTCAGTTAAGAACAAATTCTTATTTTCAATGACGGCCTAGGAACAGTGGGTTAACAGGGGCAGAACGACAGATTTGTACCTTGTCAGCTCGGGGATTTGAACTTGCAACCTTCCGGGTTACCAGTCCAACGCTCTACCCATTAGGCTACCCTGCCGCCCCACTATATAGGGAAAGCTAAGTTTGAAGGTGTCCTGTCTTCCTTGTTATAACATCATCACTAACGTAACATATATGGCTACTGTTGGCTAGGGAAGTGTTCATTGATTATACATGTGTAGAGAGGAGGGGGAGTTAGGAGAGAGGAGGGGGAGTTAGGAGGGGTTGGAGAGAGGAGGGGGAGTTAGGAGGGGTTGGTGAGAGGAGGGGGAGTTAGGAGGGGTTGGAGAGAGGAGGGGGAGTTAGGAGGGGTTGGAGAGAGGAGGGGAGTTAGGAGGGGTTGGAGAGAGGAGGGGGAGTTAGGAGGGGTTGGAGAGAGGAGGGGGAGTTAGGAGGGGTTGGAGAGAGGAGGGGGAGTTAGGAGGGGTTGGAGAGAGGAGGGGGAGTTAGGAGGGGTTGGAGAGAGGAGGGGGAGTTAGGAGGGGTTGGAGAGAGGAGGGGAGTTAGGAGGGGTTGGAGAGAGGAGGGGAGTTAGGAGGGGTTGGAGAGAGGAGGGGGAGTTAGGAGGGGTTGGAGAGAGGAGGGGAGTTAGGAGGGGTTGGAGAGAGGAGGGGGAGTTAGGAGGTGAGTTAGTGAGGTTCCGTGGGGGTAAGGTTCCTTGTGCCTAGGAGAAGTTGGAAAACAGACAGCATCCTGCTGCAGAAAGACGAGGTCAACTGTTACCTAGCAACACACAACCACATACGCAGTCAACAGTAGCATAGCAACATACACAGTCAACAGTAGGGTAGCGCTGATGCAGGCTGCAACACCTGGTCATCTTCAAAGAGGAACTCTGTCCAATGATGGAGGGGCTATACTTCCTGAAGTCTGTGGACACTCTGTCCAATGATGGAGGGGCTATACTTCCTGAAGTCTGTGGACACTCTGTCCAATGATGGAGGGGCTATACTTCCTGAAGTCTGTGGACACTCTGTCCAATGATGGAGGGGCTATACTTCCTGAAGTCTGTGGACACTGTGTCTAATGATGGAGGGGCTATACTTCCTGAAGTCTGTGGACACTCTGTCCAATGATGGAGGGGCTATATTTGCCTTAGATTTTCTCCTGTTGATGTTCATTCCGACTTCAATGCGTCACTGAACAGCCTCCGTTTTGATGTTCATTCTGACTCCAAGGCGTCACTGAACAGCCTCCGTTTTGATGTTCATTCTGACTCCAAGGCGTCACTGAACAGCCTCCGTTTTGATGTTCATTCTGACTCCAAGGCGTCACTGAACAGCCTCCGTTTTGATGTTCATTCCGACTCCAAGGCGTCACTGAACAGCCTCCGTTTTGCTCCGACCTAACTTTAGTATTTTGTGATTCTTTTGTAGTTTATTTTTTAATGTATTTTCACAATGTATCCACTATTATTTCTTAAAACCAACAAGAAGTTTTTAACATCAGATCAGCAGTTACCTCAATGTTGTCTTCAACTTCGACTCAACATAAACACAGACTATTCTATTGGAAACATAAACACAGACTATACTGTTGGAAACATAAACACAGACTATACTGTTGGAAACATAAACACAGACTATACTGTTGGAAACATAAACACAGACTATACTGTTGGAAACATAAACACAGACTATACTGTTGGAAACAAACACAGACTATACTGTTGGAAACACAAACACAGACTATACTGTTGGAAACATAAACACAGACTATACTGTTGGAAACATAAACACAGACTATACTGTTGGAAACAAACACAGACTATACTGTTGGAAACACAAACACAGACTATACTGTTGGAAACACAAACACAGACTATACTGTTGGAAACATAAACACAGACTATACTGTTGGAAACATAAACACAGACTATACTGTTGGAAACATAAACACAGACTATACTGTTGGAAACACAAACACAGACTATACTGTTGGAAATCCTATTGCAGGCCGCTGCATCGAAGCCAACTATGGCTCACCTTCCTCCTTGCACTTTGTAGACATAGAACTCATCCACATTTCACCCAGAGGATGTGACATCGTCCACATTTCACCCAGAGGAGGTGACATCGTCCACATTTCACCCAGAGGTGACATCATCCACATTTCACCCAGAGGATGTGACATCATCCACATTTCACCCAGAGGAGGTGACATCGTCCACATTTCACCCAGAGGTGACATCATCCACATTTCACCCAGAGGATGTGACATCATCCACATTTCACCCAGAGGAGGTGACATCATCCACATTTCACCCAGATGATGTGACATCATCCACATTTCACCCAGAGGAGGTGACATCATCCACATTTCACCCAGAGGAGATGACATCGACCACATTTCACCCAGAGGATGTGACATCGTCCACATTTCACCCAGAGGATGTGACATCGTCCACATTTCACCCAGAGGAGGTGACATCGTCCGCATTTCACCCAGAGGATGTGACATCGTCCACATTTCACCCAGAGGATGTGACATCGTCCGCATTTCACCCAGAGGAGGTGACATCGTCCGCATTTCACCCAGAGGAGGTGACATCGTCCGCATTTCACCCAGAGGAGGTGACATCGTTCCCATTTCACCCAGAGGAGGTGACATCGTCCACATTTCACCCAGAGGAGGTGACATCGTCCACATTTCACCCAGAGGATGTGACATCTCCACATTTCACCCAGAGGAGGTGACATCGTCCACATTTCACCCAGAGGAGGTGACATCGTCCACATTTCACCCAGAGGAGGTGACATCGTCCACATTTCACCCAGAGGAGGTGACATCGTTCACATTTCACCCAGAGGAGGTGACATCGTCCACATTTCACCCAGAGGAGGTGACATCGTTCACATTTCACCCAGAGGAGGTGACATCGTCCACATTTCACCCAGAGGAGGTGACATCGTCCACATTTCACCCAGAGGATGTGACATCGTCCACATTTCACCCAGAGGAGGTGACATCGTCCACATTTCACCCAGAGGAGGTGACATCGTCCACATTTCACCCAGAGGAGGTGACATCGTCCACATTTCACCCAGAGGAGGTGACATCGTCCACATTTCACCCAAAGGATGTGACATCGTCCACATTTCACCCAGAGGAGGTGACATCGTCCACATTTCACCCAGAGGAGGTGACATCGTCCACATTTCACCCAGAGGAGGTGACATCGTCCACATTTCACCCAGAGGATGTGACATCGTCCACATTTCACCCAGAGGAGGTGACATCGTCCACATTTCACCCAGAGGATGTGACATCTCCACATTTCACCCAGAGGAGGTGACATCGTCCACATTTCACCCAGAGGAGGTGACATCGTCCACATTTCACCCAGAGGAGGTGACATCGTCCACATTTCACCCAGAGGAGGTGACATCGTCCACATTTCACCCAGAGGAGGTGACATCGTCCACATTTCACCCAGAGGAGGTGACATCGTCCACATTTCACCCAGAGGAGGTGACATCGTCCACATTTCACCCAGAGGAGGTGACATCGTCCACATTTCACCCAGAGGAGGTGACATCGTCCACATTTCACCCAAAGGATGTGACATCGTCCACATTTCACCCAGAGGAGGTGACATCGTCCACATTTCACCCAGAGGAGGTGACATCGTCCACATTTCACCCAGAGGAGGTGACATCGTCCACATTTCACCCAGAGGATGTGACATCGTCCACATTTCACCCAGAGGAGGTGACATCGTCCACATTTCACCCAGAGGAGGTGACATCGTCCACATTTCACCCAGAGGAGGTGACATCGTCCACATTTCACCCAGAGGAGGTGACATCATTCACATTTCACCCAGAGGAGGTGACATCGTCCACATTTCACCCAGAGGAGGTGACATCGTTCACATTTCACCCAGAGGAGGTGACATCGTCCACATTTCACCCAGAGGAGGTGACATCGTCCACATTTCACCCAGAGGATGTGACATCGTCCACATATCACCCAGAGGAGGTGACATCGTCCACATTTCACCCAGAGGAGGTGACATCGTCCACATTTCACCCAGAGGAGGTGACATCGTCCACATTTCACCCAGAGGAGGTGACATCGTCCACATTTCACCCAGAGGAGGTGACATCGTCCACATTTCACCCAAAGGATGTGACATCGTCCACATTTCACCCAGAGGAGGTGACATCGTCCACATTTCACCCAGAGGAGGTGACATCGTCCACATTTCACCCAGAGGAGGTGACATCGTCCACATTTCACCCAGAGGAGGTGACATTGTCCACATTTCACCCAGAGGAGGTGACATCGTCCACATTTCACCCAAAGGATGTGACATCGTCCACATTTCACCCAGAGGAGGTGACATCGTCCACATTTCACCCAGAGGAGGTGACATCGTCCACATTTCACCCAGAGGAGGTGACATCGTCCACATTTCACCCAGAGGAGGTGACATCGTCCACATTTCACCTAGAGGAGGTGACATCGCCCACATTTCACCCAGAGGAGATGACATCGTCCACATTTCACCCAGCGGAGGTGACATCGTCCACATTTCTCCCAGAGGAGATGACATCGTACATAAACTAAAACAAAGAGAGGTGTTCTGCCAGTACTCCTTAGACAGTGTGGATGCTAAGGGGCTAAACAAAGATTTTTCACTGTCCTCGTTTACATAACGTTTCTTTGATTTGTTGGGGTCTCTGGGTCTCCAGATTCACAGACACCCAAATAACAACTGTGTTTTTTTTTTACATCACTTATTGATTAACCTTGACACACTATTTCTTTTATTATTTTGTGCTATAATTTTCCATTTACCTTGAAACATACACTGAGTATACAAAACATTAAGAACATCTGCTCTTTCCATGACATAGACTGACCAGGTGAATCCAGGCCAAAGCTATGATCCTTTATTATCACAGAGAATGATAATCCCACCAGAGAAGATGGCTGACGTTTTACGGGCTCCTAACCAATTGTGCTTTTGTGTGTGTTCTTCACATTATTTGTAACTTATTTTGTACTTAATGTTTCTGACACGAAAAACAGCGATTACTCACGTCGTACTGGACTAAAAATAAATTTTTAACGAGTCGGACGCGAAGGATTTACTTCCGACAAACGGACAAATTGGCCCAAATCCCCATCATTCGCATGAAGAATAAACAGGGACGAATGCCTTGTAAGAATCCGACGGCGAGCGGGTAACCCGCCTTTACCTTCCGTACTATCAGCAAACGTGCAATCATTGGATAATAAACGGGATCAGCTTCAATCAAAACTATCCTACCAACGGGATATTAAAAACTGTAATATATTCCACAGAGTCGTGGCTGAATGACGACATGGATAACATAGAGTTTTCTGGCAGAACACCTGTCTCCGGTAAGACGAGGGGTGGCGGTCTATTTGTCAATAATACCTGGTGCATAAATATGAAGGAAGTATCGAGGTATTGCTCACCTGAGGTAGAGTACCTCATGATAAGCTGTAGACCACACTATCTACCAAGAAAATGTTAATCTCAATTTTTTCGTAGCTGTCTACTTACCACAACAAACCAATGCTGGCACTAAGACCACACTCACCAAGCTGTAAACAGCCATAAACCAAACAGGATTGCAATGCAGACAAACTTAAATCAGTTTTACCTCATTTCTATCAGCATGTAACATGTACAACCAGAGGAAATGAACCTCTAGACCACCTTAACCTTTAGAACACGTTTGGACACAGTATGGCAGAGAGATAATAAAACCTCAAATGGTTTCACTAATGAACAAATGCTCAGTGGAACTGCCAAGCCGCCAATTTGACAAATACGATTCAAATTCAAAATCCTATTTTCCCTAACTCCTAAACCTAACTCCTCACACTAACCCCTAACCCTAACTCCTAACCCTAACCACTAACCCTAACCCCTAATCCTAACTCCTCACCCTTAACCCCTAATCCTAACTCCTAACCCTAACTCCTAACCCTAACTCCTAAACCTAACCACTAACCCTAATCCGAACTCCTCACCCTAACCACTAACCCTAACTCCTAATCCTAACTCCTAAACCTAACCACTAACCCTAACTCCTAACCCTAACTCCTAAACCTAACCCCTAACACTAACTCCTAAACCTAACCACTAACCCTAACTCCTCACCCTAACTCCTAAACCTAACCACTAACCCTAATCCGAATTCCTCACCCTAACCACTAACCCTAACTCCTAATCCGAACTCCTCACCCTAACCACTAACCCTAACTCCTAACCCTAACTCCTAAACCTAACCCCTAACACTAACTCCTAAACCTAACCACTAAACCTAACTCCTCACCCTAACCACTAACCCTAACTCCTCACCCTAACCACTAACCCTAACTCCTCACCCTAACCACTAACCCTAACTCCTCACCCTAACCACTAACCCTAACTCCTCACCCTAACCACTAACCCTAACTCCTAATCCCAACTCCTAAACCTAACCACTAACCCTAACTCCTAACCCTAACTCCTAAACCCAACCCCTAACCCTACCTCCTAAACCTAACCACTAACCCTAACTCCTAAACCCAACCCCTAACCCTAACTCCTAAACCTAACCACTAACCCTAACTCCTAAACCCAACCCGAACTCCTAAACCTAACAACTAACCCTAACTCCTAAACCTAACCCCTAAGCCTAACTTCTAAACCTAACCCCTAACCCTAACTCCTAAACCTAACCCCTAACCCTAACCCCTAAACCTAACCACTGACCCTAACCCCTAAACCTAACCACTAACCCTAACCCCTAAACCTAACCACTAACCCTAACCCCTAAACCTAACCACTAACCCTAACTCCTAAACCTAACCCTAACTCCTAAACCTAACCCCTAAGCCTAACTCCTAAACCCAACCCCTAACCCTAACTCCTAAACCCAACCCCTAACCCTAACTCCTAACCCTAACCCTAACCCTAACCCTAACTCCTAACCCTAACTCCTAAACCTAACCACTAACCCTAATCCGAACTCCTCACCCTAACCACTAACCCTAACTCCTAATCCTAACTCCTAAACCTAACCACTAAGCCTAACTCCTAAACCTAACCCCTAACACTAACTCCTAAACCTAACCACTAACCCTAACTCCTCACCCTAACTCCTAAACCTAACCACTAACCCAAATCCGAATTCCTCACCCTAACCACTAACCCTAACTCCTAATCCGAACTCCTCACCCTAACCACTAACCCTAACTCCTAACCCTAACTCCTAAAACTAACCCCTAACACTAACTCCTAAACCTAACCACTAAACCTAACTCCTCACCCTAACCACTAACCCTAACTCCTCACCCTAACAACTAACCCTAACTCCTCAACCTAACCACTAACCCTAACTCCTCACCCTAACCACTAACCCTAACTCCTAATCCCAACTCCTAAACCTAACCACTAACCCTAACTCCTAACTCCTAAACCTAACCCCTAAGCCTAACTCCTAAACCCAACCCTAAGCCTAACTCCTAAACCCAACCCCTAACCCTACCTCCTAAACCTAACCACTAACCCTAACTCCTAAACCCAACCCCTAACCCTAACTCCTAAACCTAACCACTAACCCTAACTCCTAAACCCAACCGCTAACCCGAACTCCTAAACCTAACAACTAACCCTAACTCCTAAACCTAACCCCTAAGCCTAACTTCTAAACCTAACCCCTAACCCTAACTCCTAAACCTAACCCCTAACCCTAACCCCTAAACCTAACCACTGACCCTAACCCTAAACCTAACCACTAACTAACCCCTAAACCTAACCACTAACCCTAACCCCTAAACCTAACCACTAACCCTAACTCCTAAACCTAACCCTAACTCCTAAACCTAACCCCTAAGCCCTAAACCTAACCCCCTAAACCTAACTCCTAAACCCAACCCCTAACCCTAACTCCTAAACCTAACCACTAACCACTAACCCTAACTCCTAAACCTAACCACTAACCCTAACTCCTAAACCTAACCACTAACCCTAACTCCTAAATCTAACCCCCTAACCTAACCCTAAACCCAACCCCTAAACCTAACTCCTAAACCTAACCCCTAAGCCTAACTCCTAAACCCAACCCTAACCCTAACTCCTAAACCTAACCACTAACCCTAACTCCTAAACCTAACCACTAACCCTAACTCCTAAACATAACTAACCCTAACCCCTAAACCTGGCCTAACCACTAACCACTAACCCCTAAACCTAACCACTAACCCTAACTCCTAAACCTAACCCTAACTCCTAAACCTAACCCCTAAACCTAACTCCTAAACCTAACCCTAACACTAACTCCTAAACCTAACCCTAAACCTGGCTCCTAAACCCAACCCCTAACCCTAACTCCTAAACCTAACCACTAACCACTAACCCTAACTCCTAAACCTAACCACTAACCTAACCTCCCTAAACCTAACCACTAACCCTAACTCCTAAACCTAACCCCTGGGCCCTAACTCCTAAACCCAACCCTAAACCTAACTCCTAAACCTAACCCCTAAGCTTAACTCCCTAAACCCAACCCCTAACCCTAACTCCTAAACCTAACCACTAACCTAACTCCTAAACCTAACCCCTAAGCCTGGCAACTTCCCTAACCCCTAACCTAACTCCTAAACCTAACCCCTGGCCCCTAAACCTGGCCTGACCCTAACCCCTAAACCTAACCCTAACCCTAACCTGGCCCTGGCCTAACCACTAACCCTAACCCCTAAACCTAACCACTAACCTAACTCCTAAACCTAACCCTAACTCCTAAACCTAACCCCTAAGCCTAACTCCTGAACCTAACCCCTAAACCTAACTCCTAAACCCAACCCCTAACCCTAACTCCTAAACCTAACCACTAACCACTAACCCTAACTCCTAAACCTAACCACTAACCCTAACCCCTAAACCTAACCACTAACCCTAACTCCTAAATCTAACCCTAACCCTAACTCCTAAACCCAACCCTAAACCTAACTCCTAAACCTAACCCCTAAGCCTAACTCCTAAACCCAACCGCTAACCCTAACTCCTAAACCTAACCACTAACCCTAACTCCTAAACCTAACCACTAACCCTAACTCCTAAACATAACCACTAACCTGGCCCTAAACCTAACCACTAACCCTAACCCCTAAACCTAACCACTAACCCTAACTCCTAAACCTAACCTGGCTCCTAACCCTAAGCCTAACTCCTAAACCTAACCCCTAACACTAACTCCTAAACCTAACCCCTAAACCTAACTCCTAAACCCAACCCTAACCCTAACTCCTAAACCTAACCCTAACCACTAACCCTAACCTGGCTCTAACCCTAACCCCTAAACCTAACCACTAACCCTAACTCCTAAACCTAACCCTAACCCTGGCTCCTAAACCCAACCCCTAAACCTAACTCCTAAACCTGGCCCCTAAGCCTAACTCCTAAACCCAACCCCTAACCCTGGCTCCTAAACCTAACCACTAACCCTGGCTCCTAAACCTGACCACTAACCTGGCTCCTGGCCCTGGCCACTAACCTGGCCCCTAAACCTAACCACTAACCCTGGCCCCTAAACCTAACCACTAACCCTGGCTCCTAAACCTAACCCCTGGCCCTGGCCTAAACCCAACCCTAACCTGGGCTCCTAAACCTAAACCTGGCCTAAGCCTAACCTGGCCCTGGGCCTAACCTGGCTCCTAAACCTAACCCTGGCCCCCCTAAACCTAACCACTGACCCTAACCCCTAAACCTAACCACTAACCCTGGCCCTAAACCTGACCACTAACCCTAACCCCTAAACCTAACCACTAACCTGGCTCCTAAACCTAACCCTGGCTCCTGGCCTAACCCCTAAGCCTAACTCCTAAACCTAACCCTAAACCTAACTCCTAAACCCAACCCCTAACCCTAACTCTAACCACTAACCACTAACCCTAACTCCTAAACCTAACCACTAACCTAACCCTAAACCTAACCACTAACCCTGGCTCCTAAATCCCCCTAACCCTAACTCTAAACCCAACCCCTAAACCTAACCCTAAACCTAACCCTAAGCCTAACCTAAACCCAACCCCCTAACCCTAACTCCTAAACCTAACCACTAACCCTAACTCCTAAACCTAACCCCTAACTCCTAAACCTAACCACTAACCCTAACCCCTAAACCCTAACCACTAACCCTAACCCCTAAACCTAACCACTAACCCTAACTCCTAAACCTAACCCCCTAAGCCTAACTCCTAAACCCTGGCCCTAAGCCTAACTCCTAAACCCAACCCCTAACCCTAACTCCTAAACCCAACCCCTAACCCTAACTCCTAACCTAACCCTAACTCCTAACCCTAACTCCTAAACCTAACCACTAACCTAATCCGAACTCCTCACCCTAACCACTAACCCTAACTCCTAATCCTAACTCCTAAACCTAACCCCTAACACTAACTCCTAAACCTAACCACTTACCCTAACTCCTAACCCTAACTCCTAAACCTAACCACTAACCCTAATCCGAACTCCTCACCCTAACCACTAACCCTAACTCCTAATCCTAACTCCTAAACCTAACCACTAACCCTAACTCCTAACCCTAACTCCTAAACCTAACCCCTAACACTAACTCCTAAACCTAACCACTAACCCTAACTCCTCACCCTAACTCCTAAACCTAACCACTAACCCTAATCCGAATTCCTCACCCTAACCACTAACCCTAACTCCTAATCCGAACTCCTCACCCTAACCACTAACCCTAACTCCTAACCCTAACTCCTAAACCTAACCCCTAACACTAACTCCTAAACCTAACCACTAAACCTAACTCCTCACCCTAACCACTAACCCTAACTCCTCACCCTAACCACTAACCCTAACTCCTCACCCTAACCACTAACCCTAACTCCTCACCCTAACCACTAACCCTAACTCCTCACCCTAACCACTAACCCTAACTCCTAATCCCAACTCCTAAACCTAACCACTAACCCTAACTCCTAACTCCTAAACCTAACCCCTAAGCCTAACTCCTAAACCCAACCCCTAAGCCTAACTCCTAAACCCAACCCCTAACCCTACCTCCTAAATCTAACCACTAACCTTAACTCCTAAACCCAACCCCTAACCTAACTCCTAAACCTAACCACTAACCCTAACTCCTAAACCCAACCGCTAACCCGGACTCCTAAACCTAACAACTAACCCTAACTCCTAAACCTAACCCCTAAGCCTAACTTCTAAACCTAACCCCTAACCCTAACTCCTAAACCTAACCCCCTAACCCTAACCCCTAAACCTAACCACTGACCCTAACCCCTAAACCTAACCATTAACCCTAACCCCTAAACCTAACCACTAACCCTAACCCCTAAACCTAACCACTAACCCTAACTCCTAAACCCTAACCCTAACTCCTAAACCTAACCCCTAAGCCTAACTCCTAAACCTAACCCCTAAACCTAACTCCTAAACCCAACCCCTAACCCTAACTCCTAAACCTAACCACTAACCACTAACCCTAACTCCTAAACCTAACCACTAACCCTAACCCCTAAACCTAACCACTAACCCTAACTCCTAAACCTAACCACTAACCCTAACTCCTAAACCTAACCACTAACCCTAACTCCTAAACCTAACCACTAACCCTAACTCATAAACCTAACCACTGACCCTAACTCCTAAACCTAACCCCTAACCCTAAACCTAACCACTAACCCTAACTCCTAAACCTAACCACTAACCCTAACTCCTAAACCTAACCACTAACCCTAACTCCTAAACCTAACCACTAACCCTAACTCCTAAACCTAACCACTAACCCTAACTCCTAAACCTAACCACTAACCCTAACTCATAAACCTAACCACTGACCCTAACTCCTAAACCTAACCCCTAACCCTAAACCTAACCACTAACCCTAAACCTAACCACTAACCCTAACTCCTAAACCCAACTCCTAACCCTAACCGACCGACCGACCGACCCATTTATCTGCTCTGTCTCCCCCTTCTCCCCCACACCAGCTCCAGTGTTACACTAGGTAGCATGTAGTGCTCTCTCACATCATGTCACTTCCCCCTACGCTGATAGAAACTTCAAACAACTCTGTTAGGTAACGCTCTCCTCTCCTCAGGAGAATCCCCTCGTATCCTCTCTCCTCAGGAGAATCCCCTCGTATCCTCTCTCCTCAGGAGAATCCCCTCGTATCCTCTCTCCTCAGGAGAATCCCCTCGTATCCTCTCTCCTCAGGAGAATCCCCTCGTATCCTCTATCCTCAGGAGAATCCCCTCGTATCCTCTCTCCTCAGGAGAATCCCCTCGTATCCTCTCTCCTCAGGAGAATCCCCTCATATCCTCTCTCCTCCTTCTGAATCCCATTGGATGATAAAAGAGGTACTTGCCCCTGACCTTCTCCTCCAATGGGTTTTGAGAAGGAGTTAAGAAGCGAGTCTGCGAGCAGTATTCAATTGAGATTCTCTCCTGTGCACTCTCCTCCACCCTCCCATCGCCTGTCTCCTCTCTCTTCTCTTCTCTTCTCTCCTCTCCTCCACTGTCCTCTCCTCCTCTACTCCCCTCTCTACTATCCTCTCCTCTCTATTCTTCCCTCGCTCCTTTCCTCCTCTCTCATCTCTCCTTTCCTCCCCTCTCCCCTCTCCCCTCCCTGCACTCTCCTCTCTATTCTCCCCTATTTTATCATCTCCTCTCCATGCACAAAAGGATTCACAATCAGCTTGAGCACTGAATGAGGAACGACAGACAATTATTTCAGGGTCTCCCCAGTCATCTGCCTGCCTACTCTATGAAGAGATGTTGGTTGTTGATGTTGCAAGCACAGTACTCTTGTGAAAGTTCAATAATGCTGTTGGGAGCACTGAGACATAATGCTTTCATTTAAAATGCTGCTCAGACATAATGCTTTCATTTAAAATGCTGCTCAGACATAATGCTTTCATTTAAAATGCTGCTCAGACATAATGCTGCTCAGACACAATGCTGCTCAGACATAATGCTGCTCAGACATAATGCTTTCATTTATAATGCTACTCAGACATAATGCTGCTCAGACATAATGCTGCTCAGACACAATGCTGCTCAGACATAATGCTGCTCAGACATAATGCTTTCATTTATAATGCTACTCAGACATAATGCTGCTCAGACATAATGCTGCTCAGACACAATGCTGCTGAGACATAATGCTGCTCAGACATAATGCTTTCATTTAAGATGCTGCTCAGACATAATGCTGCTCAGACACAATGCTGCTCAGACATAATGCTGCTGAGACATAATGCTGCTCAGACATAATGCTGCTCAGACATAATGCTGCTCAGACATAATGCTTTCATTTATAATGCTGCTCAGACATAATGCTGCTCAGACACAATGCTGCTCAGACATAATGCTGCTCAGACACAATGCTGCTGAGACATAATGCTGCTCAGACATAATGCTGCTCAGACATAATGCTGCTGAGACATAATGCTGCTCAGACATAATGCTGCTCAGACATAATGCTGCTCAGACATAATGCTGCTCAGACATAATGTTGCTCAGACATAATGCTTTCATTTAAGATGCTGCTCAGACATAATGCTTTCATTTAAAATGCTGCTCAGACATAATGCTGCTCAGACATAATGCTTTCATTTATAATGCTGCTGAGACATAATGCTGCTGAGACATAATGCTGCTCAGACATAATGCTGCTGAGACATAATACTGCTCAGACATAATGCTGCTCAGACATAATGCTGCTCAGACATAATGCTGCTCAGACATAATGCTGCTCAGACATAATGCTGGATCAGACATAATGCTGCTCAGACATAATGCTGCACAGACATAATGCTGGATCAGACATAATGCTGCTCAGACATAATGCTGCTCAGACATAATACTGCTCAGACATAATGCTGCTCAGACATAATGCTGCTCAGACATAATGCTGGATCAGACATAATGCTGCTCAGACATAATGATGCTCAGACATAATGCTGCTCAGACATAATGCTGCCCAGACATAATGCTGGATCAGAAAACAGGACAGTGACGTGTTGAGATGTTGTTTCCAGTGTATATCGCTGAAAGGTACACTAGGCTGTTACAGTGGATCTGAGGCCGTTGTGTGTGTGTGTGTGTGTGTGTGTGTGTGTGTGTGTGTGTGTGTGTGTGTGTGTGTGTGTGTGTGTGTGTGTGTGTGAGACTATAGTGTCCATAAGGTGACCATTGGACTTAAAAAATGTCACATTGACAACATTTCTAGGTGTAACAGTTTTTTAAAAAATATATCATTTATCGCTCTCACTTGCTCATTTATGTCCATTAAGAAACAACAATGTGCTACCTTTTTGTAGCATTTCAATGCTAACATATTATCAGCCAAATCTCAATAACATGATCAGCAGCTAGTTAGTAGCATGCTAGCAGCTAGCTAACTAAAATCGGTCAGATGTGAAGCAAGCTACAAGCAAAGGAAGTTAGCTAGCTAGGTATATTTTTCTATGTAATGTTTTTCACATGGCCTTTCATTTTCACCTTTATTCAACTAGGCAAGTCAGTTAATTAAGAACAAATTCTTATTTTCAATGACGGCCTACCCTGGCTAAACCCTAACCCGGACGACGCTGGGCCAACTGTGCGCCGCCCTTTGAGACTCCCAAACACGTCCGGTTGTGATACAGCCTGGAATCGAACCAGGGTCTGTAGTGACGCCTCTAGCACTGAGGTGCAGTGCCTTAGACCGCTGTGCCACTCGGGAGCACCAAGAAGTGGATAAGATCAAACCTAGACTGCTGTAGATAGCTACAGAGCCTTCAGAAAGTCCTCATACAAACGACGACATCAAACAAACTACTCGCACTCAGACCCACTAGGTGTGCACCTCGGTGCTAGAGGCGTCACTACAGACCCTGGTTCGATTCCAGGCTGTTAAATCAAATACATGTGTATGTTTTGTATTGTCGACAAAATATTAAATTATATATAAAAAACTATTTTTTTAAAATAATGGTGAAAATATGTATTTTCCGAATGTGGAAATCAGGTAAATGTTCGGTTCAGAATGAATGTTGAAAATACTTTCTCTACATTACTGTAATGTAGTGCACAGTGGGCCACAAACCTTTCCTCGGGGAACACGAGACGTTTCACAATGTAGCTCTGAACTAGCTTGAGGATTAGAGGATCAGTTGAATCAGGTGTGTTACGTCTGGAATAGATCAATTACATGAAACTGCCCTGGTCTAAAGTAGTGCCCTACTACCCCTATAGGCCCTGGTCTAAAGTAGTGCCCTACTACCCCTATAGACCCTGGTCTAAAGTAGTGCCCTACTACCCCTATAGACCCTGGTCTAAAGTAGTGCCCTACTACCCCTATAGGCCCTGGTCTAAAGTAGTGCCCTACTACCCCTATAGACCCTGGTCTAAA
Source organism: Oncorhynchus nerka (assembly GCF_034236695.1). NCBI lineage: Eukaryota > Metazoa > Chordata > Actinopteri > Salmoniformes > Salmonidae > Oncorhynchus > Oncorhynchus nerka. The sequence goes on from NC_088417.1 coordinate 3,477,851, forward strand.
GTAGTGCCCTACTACCCCTATAGGCCCTGGTCTAAAGTAGTGCCCTACTACCCCTATAGACCCTGGTCTAAAGTAGTGCCCTACTACCCTATAGACCCTGGTCTAAAGTAGTGCCCTACTACCCCTATAGACCCTGGTCTAAAGTAGTGCCCTACTACCCCTATAGACCCTGGTCTAAAGTAGTGCCCTACTATAGACCCTGGTCCCTACTCCTATAGACCCTGGTCTAAAAAGTAGTGCCCTACTACCCCCCTATAGACCCTGGTCTAAAGTAGTGCCCTACTACCCCTATAGGCCCTGGTTTAAAGTAGTGCCCTACTACCCCTATAGACCCTGGTCTAAAGTAGTGCCCTACTACCCCTATAGACCCTGGTCTAAAGTAATGCCATACTACCCTATAGACCCTGGTCTAAAGTAGTGCTCTACTACCCTATAGACCCTGGTCTAAAGTAGTGCCCTACTACCCCTATAGACCCTGGTCTAAAGTAGTGCACTGCTACCCTATAGACCCTGGTCTAAAGTAGTGCCCTACCACCCCTATAGACCCTGGTCTAAAGTAGTGCCCTACTACCCTATAGACCCTGGTCTAAAGTAGTGCACTACTACCCTATAGACCCTGGTCTAAAGTCGTGCCCTACTACCCCTATAGGCCCTGGTCTAAAGTAGTGCCCTACTACCCCTATAGACCCTGGTCTAAAGTAGTGCCCTACTACCCCTATAGACCCTGGTCTAAAGTAGTGCCCTACTACCCTATAGACCCTGGTCTAAAGTAGTGCCCTACTGACCCTGGTCTACCCTATAGACCCTGGTCTAAAGTAGTGCACTACTACCCTATAGACCCTGGTCTAAAGTAGTGCCCTACTACCCTATAGACCCTGGTCTAAAGTAGTGCCCTACTACCCTATAGACCCTGGTCTAAAGTAGTGCCCTACTACCCTATAGACCCTGGTCTAAAGTAGTGCCCTACTACCCTATAGACCCTGGTCTAAAGTAGTGCACATCTACCCTATAGACCCTGGTCTAAAGTAGTGCCCTACTACCCTATAGACCCTGGTCTAAAGTAGTGCCCTACTACCCTATAGACCCTGGTCTGTGCACTACTACCCTATAGACCCTGGTCTAAAGTAGTGCACTACTACCCCTATAGACCCTGGTCTAAAGTAGTGCCCTACTACCCCTATAGACCCTGGTCTAAAGTAGTGCTCTACTACCCTATAGGCCCTGGTCTAAAGTAGTGCCCTACTACCCTATAGACCCTGGTCTAAAGTAGTGCCCTACTACCCCTATAGACCCTGGTCTAAAGTAGTGCCCTACTACCCTATAGACCCTGGTCTAAAGTAGTGCCCTACTACCCTATAGACCCTGGTTTAAAGTAGTGCCCTACTACCCCTATAGACCCTGGTCTAAAGTAGTGCCCTACTACCCTATAGGCCCTGGTCTAAAGTAGTGCCCTACCCCCCTATATACCCTGGTCTAAAGTAGTGCCCTACTACCCTATAGACCCTGGTCTAAAGTAGTGCCCTACTACCCCTATAGACCCTGGTCTAAAGTAGTGCCCTACTACCCTATAGACCCTGGTCTAAAGTAGTGCCCTACTACCCCTATAGGCCCTGGTCTAAAGTAGTGCACTACTACCCTATAGACCCTGGTCTAAAGTAGTGCACTACTACCCCTATAGGTCCTGGTCTAAAGTAGTGCCCTACTACCCCTATAGACCCTGGTCTAAAGTAGTGCTCTACTACCCTATAGGCCCTGGTCTAAAGTAGTGCCCTACTACCCCTATAGACCCTGGTCTAAAGTAGTGCCCTACTACCCCTATAGACCCTGGTCTAAAGTAGTGCCCTACTACCATATAGACCCTGGTCTAAAGTAGTGCCCTACTACTCCTATAGACCCTGGTTTAAAGTAGTGCCCTACTACCCCTATAGACCCTGGTCTAAAGTAGTGCCCTACTACCCTATAGACCCTGGTCTAAAGTAGTGCCCTACTACCCTATAGACCCTGGTCTAAAGTAGTGCACATCTACCCTATAGACCCTGGTCTAAAGTAGTGCCCTACTACCCTATAGACCCTGGTCTAAAGTCGTGCCCTACTACCCCTATAGGCCCTGGTCTAAAGTAGTGCACTGCTACCCTATAGACCCTGGTCCAAAGTAGTGCCCTACCACCCCTATAGACCCTGGTCTAAAGTAGTGCCCTACTACCCTATAGGCCCTGGTCTAAAGTAGTGCCCTACTACCCCTATAGGCCCTGGTCTAAAGTAGTGCCCTACCACCCCTATATACCCTGGTCTAAAGTAGTGCCCTACTACCCCTATAGACCCTGGTCTAAAGTAGTGCCCTACTACCCCTATAGACCCTGGTCTAAAGTAGTGCCCTACTACCCTATAGACCCTGGTCTAAAGTAGTGCCCTACTACCCCTATAGGCCCTGGTCTAAAGTAGTGCACTACTACCCTATAGACCCTGGTCTAAAGTAGTGCACTACTACCCCTATAGGTCCTGGTCTAAAGTAGTGCCCTACTACCCCTATAGACCCTGGTCTAAAGTAGTGCTCTACTACCCTATAGGCCCTGGTCTAAAGTAGTGCCCTACTACCCCTATAGACCCTGGTCTAAAGTAGTGCCCTACTACCCCTATAGACCCTGGTCTAAAGTAGTGCCCTACTACCATATAGACCCTGGTCTAAAGTAGTGCCCTACTACCCTATAGACCCTGGTCTAAAGTAGTGCCCTACTACCCCTATAGACCCTGGTCTAAAGTAGTGCCCTACTACCCCTATAGGCCCTGGTCTAAAGTAGTGCACTACTACCCTATAGACCCTGGTCTAAAGTAGTGCCCTACTACCCTATAGACCCTGGTCTAAAGTAGTGCCCTACTACCCTATAGACCCTGGTCTAAAGTAGTGCCCTACTACCCTATAGACCCTGGTCTAAAGTAGTGCCCTACTACCCTATAGACCCTGGTCTAAAGTAGTGCACATCTACCCTATAGACCCTGGTCTAAAGTAGTGCCCTACTACCCCTATAGACCCTGGTCTAAAGTAGTGCCCTACTACCCCTATAGGCCCTGGTCTAAAGTAGTGCACTACTACCCTATAGACCCTGGTCTAAAGTAGTGCCCTACTACCCCTATAGACCCTGGTCTAAAGTAGTGCCCTACTACCCTATAGACCCTGGTCTAAAGTAGTGCCCTACTACCCTATAGGCCCTGGTCTAAAGTAGTGCCCTACTACCCTATAGACCCTGGTCTAAAGTAGTGCCCTACTACCCCTATAGACCCTGGTCTAAAGTAGTGCCCTACTACCATATAGACCCTGGTCTAAGTAGTGCCCTACTACTCCTATAGACCCTGGTTTAAAGTACCCTACTACCCCTATAGACCCTGGTCTAAAGTAGTGCCCTACTACCCCTATAGACCCTGGTCTAAAGTAGTGCCCTACCACCCCTATAGACCCTGGTCTAAAGTAGTGCCCTACTACCCCTATAGACCCTGGTCTAAAGTAGTGCCCTACTACCCTATAGACCCTGGTCTAAAGTAGTGCCCTACTACCCTATAGACCCTGGTCTAAAGTAGTGCCCTACTACCCCTAGGCCCTGGTCTAAAGTAGTGCACTACTACCCTATAGACCCTGGTCTAAAGTAGTGCACTACTACCCCTATAGGTCCTGGTCTAAAGTAGTGCCCTACTACCCCTATAGACCCTGGTCTAAAGTAGTGCCCTACTACCCTATAGGCCCTGGTCTAAAGTAGTGCCCTACTACCCCTATAGACCCTGGTCTAAAGTAGTGCCCTACTACCCCTATAGACCCTGGTCTAAAGTAGTGCCCTACTACCATATAGACCCTGGTCTAAAGTAGTGCCCTACTACCCTATAGACCCTGGTTTAAAGTAGTGCCCTACTACCCCTATAGACCCTGGTCTAAAGTAGTGCCCTACTACCCTATAGACCCTGGTCTAAAGTAGTGCCCTACTACCCTATAGACCCTGGTCTAAAGTAGTGCACATCTACCCTATAGACCCTGGTCTAAAGTAGTGCCCTACTACCCTATAGACCCTGGTCTAAAGTCGTGCCCTACTACCCCTATAGGCCCTGGTCTAAAGTAGTGCACTGCTACCCTATAGACCCTGGTCCAAAGTAGTGCCCTACCACCCCTATAGACCCTGGTCTAAAGTAGTGCCCTACTACCCTATAGGCCCTGGTCTAAAGTAGTGCCCTACTACCCCTATAGACCCTGGTCTAAAGTAGTGCCCTACTACCATATAGACCCTGGTCTAAAGTAGTGCCCTACTACTCCTATAGACCCTGGTTTAAAGTAGTGCCCTACTACCCCTATAGACCCTGGTCCAAAGTAGTGCCCTACCACCCCTATAGACCCTGGTCTAAAGTAGTGCCCTACTACCCCTATAGACCCTGGTCTAAAGTAGTGCCCTACTACCCCTATAGACCCTGGTCTAAAGTAGTGCCCTACTACCCTATAGACCCTGGTCTAAAGTAGTGCCCTACTACCCCTATAGGCCCTGGTCTAAAGTAGTGCACTACTACCCTATAGACCCTGGTCTAAAGTAGTGCACTACTACCCCTATAGGTCCTGGTCTAAAGTAGTGCCCTACTACCCCTATAGACCCTGGTCTAAAGTAGTGCTCTACTACCCTATAGGCCCTGGTCTAAAGTAGTGCCCTACTACCCCTATAGACCCTGGTCTAAAGTAGTGCCCTACTACCCCTATAGACCCTGGTCTAAAGTAGTGCCCTACTACCATATAGACCCTGGTCTAAAGTAGTGCCCTACTACTCCTATAGACCCTGGTTTAAAGTAGTGCCCTACTACCCCTATAGACCCTGGTCTAAAGTAGTGCCCTACTACCCTATAGACCCTGGTCTAAAGTAGTGCCCTACTACCCTATAGACCCTGGTCTAAAGTAGTGCACATCTACCCTATAGACCCTGGTCTAAAGTAGTGCCCTACTACCCCTATAGACCCTGGTCTAAAGTCGTGCCCTACTACCCTATAGGCCCTGGTCTAAAGTAGTGCACTGCTACCCTATAGACCCTGGTCCAAAGTAGTGCCCTACCACCCCTATAGACCCTGGTCTAAAGTAGTGCCCTACTACCCTATAGGCCCTGGTCTAAAGTAGTGCCTACTACCCCTATAGACCCTGGTCTAAAGTAGTGCCCTACTACCATATAGACCCTGGTCTAAAGTAGTGCCCTACTACCCTATAGACCCTGGTTTAAAGTACTGCCCTACTACCCCTATAGACCCTGGTCCAAAGTAGTGCCCTACCACCCCTATAGACCCTGGTCTAAAGTAGTGCCCTACTACCCTATAGACCCTGGTCTAAAGTAGTGCACTACTACCCTATAGACCCTGGTCTAAAGTCGTGCCCTACTACCCCTATAGGCCCTGGTCTAAAGTAGTGCCCTACTACCCCTATAGACCCTGGTCTAAAGTAGTGCCCTACTACCCCTATAGACCCTGGTCTAAAGTAGTGCACTACTACCCTATAGACCCTGGTCTAAAGTAGTGCACTACTACCCCTATAGACCCTGGTCTAAAGTAGTGCTCTACTACCCTATAGACCCTGGTCTAAAGTAGTGCCCTACTACCCTATAGACCCTGGTCTAAAGTAGTGCCCTACTACCCTATAGACCCTGGTCTAAAGTAGTGCCCTACTACCCTATAGACCCTGGTCTAAAGTAGTGCCCTACTACCCTATAGACCCTGGTCTAAAGTAGTGCCCTACTACCCCTATAGACCCTGGTCTAAAGTAGTGCCCTACTACCCCTATAGGCCCTGGTCTAAAGTAGTGCACTACTACCCTATAGACCCTGGTCTAAAGTAGTGCCCTACTACCCTATAGACCCTGGTCTAAAGTAGTGCACATCTACCCTATAGACCCTGGTCTAAAGTAGTGCCCTACTACCCCTATAGACCCTGGTCTAAAGTAGTGCCCTACTACCCTATAGACCCTGGTCTAAAGTAGTGCACTACTACCCCTATAGACCCTGGTCTAAAGTAGTGCCCTACTACCCCTATAGACCCTGGTCTAAAGTAGTGCCCTACTACCATATAGACCCTGGTCTAAAGTAGTGCCCTACTACCCCTATAGGCCCTGGTCTAAAGTAGTGCACTACTACCCTATAGACCCTGGTATAAAGTAGCGCCCTACTACCCTGTAGACCCTGGTCTAAAGTAGTGCCCTACTACCCCTATAGACCCTGGTCTAAAGTAGTGCCCTACTACCCTATAGACCCTGGTCTAAAGTAGTGCCCTACTACCCTATAGACCCTGGTCTAAAGTAGTGCACTACTACCCTATAGACCCTGGTCTAAAGTCGTGCCCTACTACCCCTATAGGCCCTGGTCTAAAGTAGTGCACTGCTACCCTATAGACCCTGGTCCAAAGTAGTGCCCTACTACCCTATAGATCCTGGTCTAAAGTAGTGCACTACTACCCTATAGACCCTGGTCTAAAGTAGTGCCCTACTACCCCTATAGACCCTGGTCTAGTGCCCTACTACCCTATAGACCCTGGTCTAAAGTAGTGCCCTACTACCCCTATAGACCCTGGTCTAAAGTAGTGCCCTACTACCCTATAGGCCCTGGTCTAAAGTAGTGCACTACTACCCCTATAGACCCTGGTCTAAAGTAGTGCCCTACTACCCCTATAGACCCTGGTCTAAAGTAGTGCCCTACTACCCTATAGACCCTGGTCTAAAGTAGTGCCCTACTACCCTATAGACCCTGGTCTAAAGTAGTGCCCTACTACCCTATAGACCCTGGTCTAAAGTAGTGCACATCTACCCTATAGACCCTGGTCTAAAGTAGTGCCCTACTACCCCTATAGACCCTGGTCTAAAGTAGTGCCCTACTACCCCTATAGGCCCTGGTCTAAAGTAGTGCACTACTACCCTATAGACCCTGGTCTAAAGTAGTGCACTACTACCCCTATAGGCCCTGGTCTAAAGTAGTGCCCTACTACCCCTATAGACCCTGGTCTAAAGTAGTGCTCTACTACCCTATAGGCCCTGGTCTAAAGTAGTGCCCTACTACCCCTATAGACCCTGGTCTAAAGTAGTGCCCTACTACCCCTATAGACCCTGGTCTAAAGTAGTGCCCTACTACCATATAGACCCTGGTCTAAAGTAGTGCCCTACTACTCCTATAGACCCTGGTTTAAAGTAGTGCCCTACTACCCCTATAGACCCTGGTCTAAAGTAGTGCCCTACTACCCCTATAGGCCCTGGTCTAAAGTAGTGCCCTACCACCCCTATAGACCCTGGTCTAAAGTAGTGCCCTACTACCCCTATAGACCCTGGTCTAAAGTAGTGCCCTACTACCCCTATAGACCCTGGTCTAAAGTAGTGCCCTACTACCCTATAGACCCTGGTCTAAAGTAGTGCCCTACTACCCCTATAGGCCCTGGTCTAAAGTAGTGCACTACTACCCTATAGACCCTGGTCTAAAGTAGTGCACTACTACCCCTATAGGTCCTGGTCTAAAGTAGTGCCCTACTACCCCTATAGACCCTGGTCTAAAGTAGTGCTCTACTACCCTATAGGCCCTGGTCTAAAGTAGTGCCCTACTACCCCTATAGACCCTGGTCTAAAGTAGTGCCCTACTACCCCTATAGACCCTGGTCTAAAGTAGTGCCCTACTACCATATAGACCCTGGTCTAAAGTAGTGCCCTACTACTCCTATAGACCCTGGTTTAAAGTAGTGCCCTACTACCCCTATAGACCCTGGTCTAAAGTAGTGCCCTACTACCCTATAGACCCTGGTCTAAAGTAGTGCCCTACTACCCTATAGACCCTGGTCTAAAGTAGTGCACATCTACCCTATAGACCCTGGTCTAAAGTAGTGCCCTACTACCCTATAGACCCTGGTCTAAAGTCGTGCCCTACTACCCCTATAGGCCCTGGTCTAAAGTAGTGCACTGCTACCCTATAGACCCTGGTCCAAAGTAGTGCCCTACCACCCCTATAGACCCTGGTCTAAAGTAGTGCCCTACTACCCTATAGGCCCTGGTCTAAAGTAGTGCCCTACTACCCCTATAGACCCTGGTCTAAAGTAGTGCCCTACTACCATATAGACCCTGGTCTAAAGTAGTGCCCTACTACCCTATAGACCCTGGTTTAAAGTAGTGCCCTACTACCCCTATAGACCCTGGTCCAAAGTAGTGCCCTACCACCCCTATAGACCCTGGTCTAAAGTAGTGCCCTACTACCCTATAGACCCTGGTCTAAAGTAGTGCACTACTACCCTATAGACCCTGGTCTAAAGTCGTGCCCTACTACCCCTATAGGCCCTGGTCTAAAGTAGTGCCCTACTACCCCTATAGACCCTGGTCTAAAGTAGTGCCCTACTACCCCTAGACCCTGGTCTAAAGTAGTGCACTACTACCCTATAGACCCTGGTCCACTACTACCCTAGACCCTGGTCTAAAGTAGTGCCTACTACCCTATAGACCCTGGTCTAAAGTAGTGCCCTACTACCCTATAGACCCTGGTCTAAAGTAGTGCACTACTACCCTATAGACCCTGGTCTAAAGTAGTGCCCTACTACCCCTATAGACCCTGGTCTAAAGTAGTGCCCTACTACCCTATAGACCCTGGTCTAAAGTAGTGCCCTACTACCCCTATAGACCCTGGTCTAAAGTAGTGCCCTACTACCCCTATAGACCCTGGTCTAAAGTAGTGCACTACTACCCTATAGACCCTGGTCTAAAGTAGTGCCCTACTACCCTATAGACCCTGGTCTAAAGTAGTGCACATCTACCCTATAGACCCTGGTCTAAAGTAGTGCCCTACTACCCCTATAGACCCTGGTCTAAAGTAGTGCCCTACTACCCCTATAGGCCCTGGTCTAAAGTAGTGCACTACTACCCCTATAGACCCTGGTCTAAAGTAGTGCCCTACCACCCCTATAGACCCTGGTCTAAAGTAGTGCCCTACTACCATATAGACCCTGGTCTAAAGTAGTGCCCTACTACCCCTATAGGCCCTGGTCTAAAGTAGTGCACTACTACCCTATAGACCCTGGTATAAAGTAGCGCCCTACTACCCTGTAGACCCTGGTCTAAAGTAGTGCCCTACTACCCCTATAGACCCTGGTCTAAAGTAGTGCCCTACTACCCTATAGACCCTGGTCTAAAGTAGTGCCCTACTACCCTATAGACCCTGGTCTAAAGTAGTGCACATCTACCCTATAGACCCTGGTCTAAAGTAGTGCCCTACTACCCCTATAGACCCTGGTCTAAAGTAGTGCCCTACTACCCCTATAGGCCCTGGTCTAAAGTAGTGCACTACTACCCTATAGACCCTGGTATAAAGTAGCGCCCTACTACCCTGTAGACCCTGGTCTAAAGTAGTGCCCTACTACCCTATAGACCCTGGTCTAAAGTAGTGCCCTACTACCCCTATAGACCCTGGTCTAAAGTAGTGCACTACTACCCTATAGACCCTGGTCTAAAGTAGTGCCCTACTACCCCTATAGACCCTGGTCTAAAGTAGTGCCCTACTACCCTATAGACCCTGGTCTAAAGTAGTGCTCTACTACCCTATAGACCCTGGTCTAAAGTAGTGCACTGCTACCCTATAGACCCTGGTCTAAAGTAGTGCCCTACCACCCCTATAGACCCTGGTCTAAAGTAGTGCCCTACTACCCTATAGACCCTGGTCTAAAGTAGTGCCCTACTACCCCTATAGACCCTGGTCTAAAGTAGTGCCCTACTACCATATAGACCCTGGTCTAAAGTAGTGCCCTGCTACTCCTATAGACCCTGGTTTAAAGTAGTGCCCTACTACCCCTATAGACCCTGGTCCAAAGTAGTGCCCTACCACCCCTATAGACCCTGGTCTAAAGTAGTGCCCTACTACCCTATAGACCCTGGTCTAAAGTAGTGCACTACTACCCTATAGACCCTGGTCTAAAGTCATGCCCTACTACCCCTATAGGCCCTGGTCTAAAGTAGTGCCCTACTACCCCTATAGACCCTGGTCTAAAGTAGTGCCCTACTACCCCTATAGACCCTGGTCTAAAGTAGTGCACTACTACCCTATAGACCCTGGTCTAAAGTAGTGCACTACTACCCCTATAGACCCTGGTCTAAAGTAGTGCTCTACTACCCTATAGACCCTGGTCTAAAGTAGTGCCCTACTACCCTATAGACCCTGGTCTAAAGTAGTGCACTACTACCCTATAGACCCTGGTCTAAAGTAGTGCCCTACTACCCTATAGACCCTGGTCTAAAGTAGTGCCCTAAAGACCCTGGTCTAAAGTAGTGCCCTACTACCCCTATAGACCCTGGTCTAAAGTAGTGCCCTACTACCCCTATAGACCCTGGTCTAAAGTAGTGCACTACTACCCTATAGACCCTGGTCTAAAGTAGTGCCCTCTACCCTATAGACCCTGGTCTAAAGTAGTGCCCTACTACCCTATAGACCCTGGTCTAAAGTAGTGCCCTACTACCCTATAGACCCTGGTCTAAAGTAGTGCACATCTACCCTATAGACCCTGGTCTAAAGTAGTGCCCTACCCCTATAGACCCTGGTCTAAAGTAGTGCCCTACTACCCCTATAGGCCCTGGTCTAAAGTAGTGCACTACTACCCCTATAGGCCCTGGTCTAAAGTAGTGCCCTACTACCCTATAGGCCCTGGTCTAAAGTAGTGCCCTACTACCCCTATAGACCCTGGTCTAAAGTAGTGCCCTACTACCCCTATAGACCCTGGTCTAAAGTAGTGCCCTACTACCATATAGACCCTGGTCTAAAGTAGTGCCCTACTACTCCTATAGACCCTGGTTTAAAGTAGTGCCCTACTACCCCTATAGACCCTGGTCTAAAGTAGTGCCCTACTACCCCTATAGGCCCTGGTCTAAAGTAGTGCCCTACCACCCCTATAGAACCTGGTCTAAAGTAGTGCCCTACTACCCCTATAGACCCTGGTCTAAAGTAGTGCCCTACTACCCTATAGACCCTGGTCTAAAGTAGTGCCCTACTACCCCTATAGGCCCTGGTCTAAAGTAGTGCACTACTACCCTATAGACCCTGGTCTAAAGTAGTGCCCTACTACCCTATAGACCCTGGTCTAAAGTAGTGCTCTACTACCCTATAGACCCTGGTCTAAAGTAGTGCACTGCTACCCTATAGACCCTGGTCTAAAGTAGTGCCCTACCACCCCTATAGACCCTGGTCTAAAGTAGTGCACTACTACCCTATAGACCCTGGTCTAAAGTCGTGCCCTACTACCCCTATAGGCCCTGGTCTAAAGTAGTGCACTGCTACATCTCTACCTATAGACCCTGGTCCAAAGTAGTGCCCTACTACCCCTATAGACCCTGGTCTAAAGTAGTGCCCTACTACCCTATAGGCCCTGGTCTAAAGTAGTGCCCTACTACCCCTATAGACCCTGGTCTAAAGTAGTGCCCTACTACCATATAGACCCTGGTCTAAAGTAGTGCCCTACTACCCTATAGACCCTGGTTTAAAGTAGTGCCCTACTACCCCTATAGACCCTGGTCCAAAGTAGTGCCCTACTACCCCTATAGACCCTGGTCTAAAGTAGTGCCCTACTACCCTATAGACCCTGGTCTAAAGTAGTGCACTACTACCCTATAGACCCTGGTCTAAAGTCGTGCCCTACTACCCCTATAGGCCCTGGTCTAAAGTAGTGCCCTACTACCCCTATAGACCCTGGTCTAAAGTAGTGCCCTAACCCCTATAGACCCTGGTCTAAAGTAGTGCTACCCCTATAGACCCTGGTCTAAAGTAGTGCACTACTACCCCTATAGACCCTGGTCTAAAGTAGTGCTCTACTACCCTATAGACCCTGGTCTAAAGTAGTGCCCTACTACCCTATAGACCCTGGTCTAAAGTAGTGCACTACTACCCTATAGACCCTGGTCTAAAGTAGTGCCCTACTACCCCTATAGACCCTGGTCTAAAGTAGTGCCCTACTACCCTATAGACCCTGGTCTAAAGTAGTGCCCTACTACCCCTATAGACCCTGGTCTAAAGTAGTGCCCTACTACCCTATAGGCCCTGGTCTAAAGTAGTGCACTACTACCCTATAGACCCTGGTCTAAAGTAGTGCCCTCCTACCCCTATAGACCCTGGTCTAAAGTAGTGCCCTACTACCCTATAGACCCTGGTCTAAAGTAGTGCCCTACTACCCTATAGACCCTGGTCTAATGTAGTGCACATCTAGACCCTGGTCTAAAGTAGTGCCCTACTACCCCTATAGACCCTGGTCTAAAGTAGTGCCCTACTACCCCTATAGGCCCTGGTCTAAAGTAGTGCACTACTACCCCTATAGGCCCTGGTCTAAAGTAGTGCCCTACTACCCTATAGGCCCTGGTCTAAAGTAGTGCCCTACTACCCCTATAGACCCTGGTCTAAAGTAGTGCCCTACTACCCCTATAGACCCTGGTCTAAAGTAGTGCCCTACTACCATATAGACCCTGGTCTAAAGTAGTGCCCTACTACCCTATAGACCCTGGTTTAAAGTAGTGCCCTACTACCCCTATAGACCCTGGTCTAAAGTAGTGCCCTACTACCCCTATAGGCCCTGGTCTAAAGTAGTGCCCTACCACCCCTATAGACCCTGGTCTAAAGTAGTGCCCTACTACCCCTATAGACCCTGGTCTAAAGTAGTGCCCTACTACCCTATAGACCCTGGTTTAAAGTAGTGCCCTACTACCCTATAGACCCTGGTCTAAAGTAGTGCCCTACTACCCTATAGACCCTGGTCTAAAGTAGTGCCCTACTACCCCTATAGACCCTGGTTTAAAGTAGTGCCCTAGTACCCCTATAGGCCCTGGTCTAAAGTAGTGCCCTACTACCCCTATAGACCCTGGTCTAAAGTAGTGCCCTACTACCCTATAGACCCTGGTTTAAAGTAGTGCCCTACTACCCCTATAGACCCTGGTCTAAAGTAGTGCCCTACTACCCTATAGACCCTGGTCTAAAGTAGTGCCCTACTACCCTATAGACCCTGGTCTAAAGTAGTGCACATCTACCCTATAGACCCTGGTCTAAAGTAGTGCCCTACTACCCTATAGACCCTGGTCTAAAGTAGTGCACTACTACCCTATAGACCCTGGTCTAAAGTAGTGCACTACTACCCCTATAGGCCCTGGTCTAAAGTAGTGCCCTACTACCCCTATAGACCCTGGTCTAAAGTAGTGCTCTACTACCCTATAGGCCCTGGTCTAAAGTAGTGCCCTACTACCCCTATAGACCCTGGTCTAAAGTAGTGCCCTACTACTCCTATAGACCCTGGTTTAAAGTAGTGCCCTACTACCCCTATAGACCCTGGTCTAAAGTAGTGCCCTACTACCCCTATAGGCTCTGGTCTAAAGTAGTGCCCTACCACCCCTATAGACCCTGGTCTAAAGTAGTGCCCTACTACCCCTATAGACCCTGGTCTAAAGTAGTGCCCTACTACCCTATAGACCCTGGTTTAAAGTAGTGCCCTACTACTCCTATAGACCCTGGTCTAAAGTAGTGCCCTACTACCCCTATAGACCCTGGTCTAAAGTAGTGCCCTACTACCCCTATAGACCCTGGTCTAAAGTAGTGCCCTACCACCCCTATAGACCCTGGTCTAAAGTAGTGCACTACTACCCTATAGACCCTGGTCTAAAGTAGTGCACTACTACCCCTATAGACCCTGGTCTAAAGTAGTGCCCTACTACCCTATAGACCCTGGTCTAAAGTAGTGCCCTACTACCCTATAGACCCTGGTCTAAAGTAGTGCTCTACTACCCTATAGACCCTGGTCTAAAGTAGTGCCCTACTACCCCTATAGACCCTGGTCTAAAGTAGTGCACTGCTACCCTTTTGACCCTGGTCTAAAGTAGTGCCCTACCACCCCTATAGACCCTGGTCTAAAGTAGTGCCCTACTACCCTATAGACCCTGGTCTAAAGTAGTGCACTACTACCCTATAGACCCTGGTCTAAAGTCGTGCCCTACTACCCCTATAGGCCCTGGTCTAAAGTAGTGCACTGCTACCCTATAGACCCTGGTCCAAAGTAGTGCCCTACTACCCTATAGATCCTGGTCTAAAGTAGTGCACTACTACCCTATAGACCCTGGTCTAAAGTAGTGCCCTACTACCCCTATAGACCCTGGTCTAAAGTAGTGCCCTACTACCCTATAGACCCTGGTCTAAAGTAGTGCCCTACTACCCCTATAGACCCTGGTCTAAAGTAGTGCCCTACTACCCCTATAGGCCCTGGTCTAAAGTAGTGCACTACTACCCTATAGACCCTGGTCTAAAGTAGTGCCCTACTACCCCTATAGACCCTGGTCTAAAGTAGTGCCCTACTACCCTATAGACCCTGGTCTAAAGTAGTGCCCTACTACCCTATAGACCCTGGTCTAAAGTAGTGCCCTACTACCCTATAGACCCTGGTCTAAAGTAGTGCACATCTACCCTATAGACCCTGGTCTAAAGTAGTGCCCTACTACCCCTATAGACCCTGGTCTAAAGTAGTGCCCTACTACCCCTATAGGCCCTGGTCTAAAGTAGTGCACTACTACCCTATAGACCCTGGTCTAAAGTAGTGCACTACTACCCCTATAGGCCCTGGTCTAAAGTAGTGCCCTACTACCCCTATAGACCCTGGTCTAAAGTAGTGCTCTACTACCCTATAGGCCCTGGTCTAAAGTAGTGCCCTACTACCCCTATAGACCCTGGTCTAAAGTAGTGCCCTACTACCCCTATAGACCCTGGTCTAAAGTAGTGCCCTACTACCATATAGACCCTGGTCTAAAGTAGTGCTCTACTACTCCTATAGACCCTGGTTTAAAGTAGTGCCCTACTACCCCTATAGACCCTGGTCTAAAGTAGTGCCCTACTACCCCTATAGGCCCTGGTCTAAAGTAGTGCCCTACCACCCCTATATACCCTGGTCTAAAGTAGTGCCCTACTACCCCTATAGACCCTGGTCTAAAGTAGTGCCCTACTACCCCTATAGACCCTGGTCTAAAGTAGTGCCCTACTACCCTATAGACCCTGGTCTAAAGTAGTGCCCTACTACCCCTATAGGCCCTGGTCTAAAGTAGTGCACTACTACCCTATAGACCCTGGTCTAAAGTAGTGCACTACTACCCCTATAGGTCCTGGTCTAAAGTAGTGCCCTACTACCCCTATAGACCCTGGTCTAAAGTAGTGCTCTACTACCCTATAGGCCCTGGTCTAAAGTAGTGCCCTACTACCCCTATAGACCCTGGTCTAAAGTAGTGCCCTACTACCCCTATAGACCCTGGTCTAAAGTAGTGCCCTACTACCATATAGACCCTGGTCTAAAGTAGTGCCCTACTACTCCTATAGACCCTGGTTTAAAGTAGTGCACATCTACCCTATAGACCCTGGTCTAAAGTAGTGCCCTACTACCCTATAGACCCTGGTCTAAAGTAGTGCACTACTACCCTATAGACCCTGGTCTAAAGTAGTGCACTACTACCCCTATAGGCCCTGGTCTAAAGTAGTGCCCTACTACCCCTATAGACCCTGGTCTAAAGTAGTGCTCTACTACCCTATAGGCCCTGGTCTAAAGTAGTGCCCTACTACCCCTATAGACCCTGGTCTAAAGTAGTGCCCTACTACCCCAATAGACCCTGGTCTAAAGTAGTGCCCTACTACCATATAGACCCTGGTCTAAAGTAGTGCCCTACTACTCCTATAGACCCTGGTTTAAAGTAGTGCCCTACTACCCCTATAGACCCTGGTCTAAAGTAGTGCTCTACTACCCTATAGGCCCTGGTCTAAAGTAGTGCCCTACCACCCCTATAGACCCTGGTCTAAAGTAGTGCCCTACTACCCCTATAGACCCTGGTCTAAAGTAGTGCCCTACTACCCTATAGACCCTGGTTTAAAGTAGTGCCCTACTACTCCTATAGACCCTGGTCTAAAGTAGTGCCCTACTACCCCTATAGACCCTGGTCTAAAGTAGTGCCCTACTACCCCTATAGACCCTGGTTTAAAGTAGTGCCCTAGTACCCCTATAGGCCCTGGTCTAAAGTAGTGCCCTACTACCCCTATAGACCCTGGTCTAAAGTAGTGCCCTACTACCCCTATAGGCCCTGGTCACTACTAAAGACCCTAGTGCGCCCTACTACCCTGTAGACCCTGGTCTAAAGTAGTGCCCTACTACCCTATAGACCCTGGTCTAAAGTAGTGCCCTACTACCCCTATAGACCCTGGTCTAAAGTAGTGCACTACTACCCTATAGACCCTGGTCTAAAGTAGTGCCCCACTACCCATATAGACCCTGGTCTAAAGTAGTGCCCTACTACCCTATAGACCCTGGTCTAAAGTAGTGCTCTACTACCCTATAGACCCTGGTCTAAAGTAGTGCACTGCTACCCTATAGACCCTGGTCTAAAGTAGTGCCCTACCACCCCTATAGACCCTGGTCTAAAGTAGTGCACTACTACCCCTATAGGCCCTGGTCTAAAGTAGTGCCCTACTACCCCTATAGACCCTGGTCTAAAGTAGTGCTCTACTACCCTATAGGCCCTGGTCTAAAGTAGTGCCCTACTACCCCTATAGACCCTGGTCTAAAGTAGTGCTCTACTACCCTATAGGCCCTGGTCTAAAGTAGTGCCCTACTACCCCTATAGACCCTGGTCTAAAGTAGTGCCCTACTACCCCTATAGACCCTGGTCTAAAGTAGTGCCCTACTACCATATAGACCCTGGTCTAAAGTAGTGCCCTACTACTCCTATAGACCCTGGTTTAAAGTAGTGCCCTACTACCCCTATAGACCCTGGTCTAAAGTAGTGCCCTACTACCCTATAGACCCTGGTCTAAAGTAGTGCCCTACTACCCTATAGACCCTGGTCTAAAGTAGTGCACATCTACCCTATAGACCCTGGTCTAAAGTAGTGCCCTACTACCCTATAGACCCTGGTCTAAAGTAGTGCACTACTACCCTATAGACCCTGGTCTAAAGTAGTGCACTACTACCCCTATAGGCCCTGGTCTAAAGTAGTGCCCTACTACCCCTATAGACCCTGGTCTAAAGTAGTGCTCTACTACCCTATAGGCCCTGGTCTAAAGTAGTGCCCTACTACCCCTATAGACCCTGGTCTAAAGTAGTGCCCTACTACCCCAATAGACCCTGGTCTAAAGTAGTGCCCTACTACCATATAGACCCTGGTCTAAAGTAGTGCCCTACTACTCCTATAGACCCTGGTTTAAAGTAGTGCCCTACTACCCCTATAGACCCTGGTCTAAAGTAGTGCCCTACTACCCCTATAGGCCCTGGTCTAAAGTAGTGCCCTACCACCCCTATAGACCCTGGTCTAAAGTAGTGCCCTACTACCCCTATAGACCCTGGTCTAAAGTAGTGCCCTACTACCCCTATAGGCCCTGGTCTAAAGTAGTGCCCTACCACCCCTATAGACCCTGGTTTAAAGTAGTGCCCTACTACCCTATAGACCCTGGTCTAAAGTAGTGCACTGCTACCCTATAGACCCTGGTCTAAAGTAGTGCCCTACCACCCCTATAGACCCTGGTCTAAAGTAGTGCACTACTACCCCTATAGGCCCTGGTCTAAAGTAGTGCCCTACTACCCCTATAGACCCTGGTCTAAAGTAGTGCTCTACTACCCTATAGGCCCTGGTCTAAAGTAGTGCCCTACTACCCCTATAGACCCTGGTCTAAAGTAGTGCCCTACTACCCCTATAGACCCTGGTCTAAAGTAGTGCCCTACTACCATATAGACCCTGGTCTAAAGTAGTGCCCTACTACTCCTATAGACCCTGGTTTAAAGTAGTGCCCTACTACCCCTATAGACCCTGGTCTAAAGTAGTGCCCTACTACCCTATAGACCCTGGTCTAAAGTAGTGCCCTACTACCCTATAGACCCTGGTCTAAAGTAGTGCACATCTACCCTATAGACCCTGGTCTAAAGTAGTGCCCTACTACCCTATAGACCCTGGTCTAAAGTAGTGCACTACTACCCTATAGACCCTGGTCTAAAGTAGTGCACTACTACCCCTATAGGCCCTGGTCTAAAGTAGTGCCCTACTACCCCTATAGACCCTGGTCTAAAGTAGTGCTCTACTACCCTATAGGCCCTGGTCTAAAGTAGTGCCCTACTACCCTATAGACCCTGGTCTAAAGTAGTGCCCTACTACCCCAATAGACCCTGGTCTAAAGTAGTGCCCTACTACCATATAGACCCTGGTCTAAAGTAGTGCCCTACTACTCCTATAGACCCTGGTTTAAAGTAGTGCCCTACTACCCCTATAGACCCTGGTCTAAAGTAGTGCCCTACTACCCCTATAGGCCCTGGTCTAAAGTAGTGCCCTACCACCCCTATAGACCCTGGTCTAAAGTAGTGCCCTACTACCCCTATAGACCCTGGTCTAAAGTAGTGCCCTACTACCCTATAGACCCTGGTTTAAAGTAGTGCCCTACTACTCCTATAGACCCTGGTCTAAAGTAGTGCCCTACTACCCCTATAGACCCTGGTCTAAAGTAGTGCCCTACTACCCCTATAGACCCTGGTTTAAAGTAGTGCCCTAGTACCCCTATAGGCCCTGGTCTAAAGTAGTGCCCTACTACCCCTATAGACCCTGGTCTAAAGTAGTGCCCTACTACCCTATAGACCCTGGTTTAAAGTATTGCCCTACTACTCCTATAGACCCTGGTCTAAAGTAGTGCCCTACTACCCTATAGACCCTGGTCTAAAGTAGTGCCCTACCCCCTGGTCTAAAGTAGTGCCCTACCACCCCTATAGACCCTGGTCTAAAGTAGTGCCCTACTACCATATAGACCCTGGTCTAAAGTAGTGCCCTACTACCCCTATAGGCCCTGGTCTAAAGTAGTGCACTACTACCCTATAGACCCTGGTATAAAGTAGCGCCCTACTACCCTGTAGACCCTGGTCTAAAGTAGTGCCCTACTACCCTATAGACCCTGGTCTAAAGTAGTGCCCTACTACCCCTATAGACCCTGGTCTAAAGTAGTGCACTACTACCCTATAGACCCTGGTCTAAAGTAGTGCCCTACTACCCATATAGACCCTGGTCTAAAGTAGTGCTCTACTACCCTATAGACCCTGGTCTAAAGTAGTGCTCTACTACCCTATAGACCCTGGTCTAAAGTAGTGCACTGCTAATAGACCCTGGTCTAAAGTAGTGCCCTACCACCCCTATAGACCCTGGTCTAAAGTAGTGCCCTACTACCCTATAGACCCTGGTCTAAAGTAGTGCACTACTACCCTATAGACCCTGGTCTAAAGTCGTGCCCTACTACCCCTATAGGCCCTGGTCTAAAGTAGTGCACTGCTACCCTATAGACCCTGGTCCAAAGTAGTGCCCTACCACCCCTATAGACCCTGGTCTAAAGTAGTGCCCTACTACCCTATAGGCCCTGGTCTAAAGTAGTGCCCTACTACCCCTATAGACCCTGGTCTAAAGTAGTGCCCTACTACCATATAGACCCTGGTCTAAAGTAGTGCCCTATAGACCCTGGTCTAAAGTAGTGCCCTACTACCCTATAGACCCTGGTCCAAAGTAGTGCCCTACTACCCCTATAGACCCTGGTCTAAAGTAGTGCCCTACTACCCTATAGACCCTGGTCTAAAGTAGTGCCCTACTACCCTATAGACCCTGGTCTAAAGTAGTGCACTACTACCCTATAGACCCTGGTCTAAAGTAGTGCCCTACTACCCCTATAGGCCCTGGTCTAAAGTAGTGCCCTACTACCCCTATAGACCCTGGTCTAAAGTAGTGCCCTACTACCCCTATAGACCCTGGTCTAAAGTAGTGCACTACTACCCTATAGACCCTGGTCTAAAGTAGTGCACTACTACCCCTATAGACCCTGGTCTAAAGTAGTGCCCTGGTGGTCTAAAGTAGTGCCCTACTACCCTATAGACCCTGGTCTAAAGTAGTGCACTACTACCCTATAGACCCTGGTCTAAAGTAGTGCCCTACTACCCCTATAGACCCTGGTCTAAAGTAGTGCCCTACTACCCTATAGACCCTGGTCTAAAGTAGTGCCCTACTACCCCTATAGACCCTGGTCTAAAGTAGTGCCCTACTACCCCTATAGGCCCTGGTCTAAAGTAGTGCACTACTACCCTATAGACCCTGGTCTAAAGTAGTGCCCTACTACCCTATAGACCCTGGTCTAAAGTAGTGCACATCTACCCTATAGACCCTGGTCTAAAGTAGTGCCCTACTACCCCTATAGACCCTGGTCTAAAGTAGTGCCCTACTACCCCTATAGGCCCTGGTCTAAAGTAGTGCACTACTACCCCTATAGACCCTGGTCTAAAGTAGTGCCCTACCACCCCTATAGACCCTGGTCTAAAGTAGTGCCCTACTACCATATAGACCCTGGTCTAAAGTAGTGCCCTACTACCCCTATAGGCCCTGGTCTAAAGTAGTGCACTACTACCCTATAGACCCTGGTATAAAGTAGCGCCCTACTACCCTGTAGACCCTGGTCTAAAGTAGTGCCCTACTACCCCTATAGACCCTGGTCTAAAGTAGTGCCCTACTACCCTATAGACCCTGGTCTAAAGTAGTGCCCTACTACCCCTATAGACCCTGGTCTAAAGTAGTGCCCTACTACCCTATAGACCCTGGTCTAAAGTAGTGCACAACTACCCTATAGACCCTGGTCTAAAGTAGTGCCCTACTACCCCTATAGACCCTGGTCTAAAGTAGTGCCCTACTACCCTATAGACCCTGGTCTAAAGTAGTGCCCTACTACCCCTATAGACCCTGGTCTAAAGTAGTGCCCTACCACCCCTATAGACCCTGGTCTAAAGTAGTGCCCTACTACCCTATAGACCCTGGTCTAAAGTAGTGCCCTACTACCCCTATAGGCCCTGGTCTAAAGTAGTGCACTACTACCCTATAGACCCTGGTATAAAGTAGCGCCCTACTACCCTGTAGACCCTGGTCTAAAGTAGTGCCCTACTACCCTATAGACCCTGGTCTAAAGTAGTGCCCTACTACCCTATAGACCCTGGTCTAAAGTAGACCCTGGTCTAAAGTAGTGCCCTACTACCCCTATAGACCCTGGTCTAAAGTAGTGCCCTACTACCCTATAGACCCTGGTCTAAAGTAGTGCTCTACTACCCTATAGACCCTGGTCTAAAGTAGTGCACTGCTACCCTATAGACCCTGGTCTAAAGTAGTGCCCTACCACCCCTATAGACCCTGGTCTAAAGTAGTGCACTACTACCCTATAGACCCTGGTCTAAAGTCGTGCCCTACTACCCCTATAGGCCCTGGTCTAAAGTAGTGCACTGCTACCCTATAGACCCTGGTCCAAAGTAGTGCCCTACCACCCCTATAGACCCTGGTCTAAAGTAGTGCCCTACTACCCTATAGGCCCTGGTCTAAAGTAGTGCCCTACTACCCCTATAGACCCTGGTCTAAAGTAGTGCCCTACTACCATATAGACCCTGGTCTAAAGTAGTGCCCTACTACTCCTATAGACCCTGGTTTAAAGTAGTGCCCTACTACCCCTATAGACCCTGGTCCAAAGTAGTGCCCTACCACCCCTATAGACCCTGGTCTAAAGTAGTGCCCTACTACCCTATAGACCCTGGTCTAAAGTAGTGCACTACTACCCTATAGACCCTGGTCTAAAGTCGTGCCCTACTACCCCTATAGGCCCTGGTCTAAAGTAGTGCCCTACTACCCCTATAGACCCTGGTCTAAAGTAGTGCCCTACTACCCCTATAGACCCTGGTCTAAAGTAGTGCACTACTACCCTATAGACCCTGGTCTAAAGTAGTGCACTACTACCCCTATAGACCCTGGTCTAAAGTAGTGCTCTACTACCCTATAGACCCTGGTCTAAAGTAGTGCCCTACTACCCTATAGACCCTGGTCTAAAGTACACCTGACCCTGGTCTAAAGTAGTGCCCTACTACCCCTATAGACCCTGGTCTAAAGTAGTGCCCTACTACCCTATAGACCCTGGTCTAAAGTAGTGCCCTACTACCCCTATAGACCCTGGTCTAAAGTAGTGCCCTACTACCCCTATAGGCCCTGGTCTAAAGTAGTGCACTACTACCCTATAGACCCTGGTCTAAAGTAGTGCCCTACTACCCTATAGACCCTGGTCTAAAGTAGTGCCCTACTACCCTATAGACCCTGGTCTAAAGTAGTGCCCTACTACCCTATAGACCCTGGTCTAAAGTAGTGCACATCTACCCTATAGACCCTGGTCTAAAGTAGTGCCCTACTACCCCTATAGACCCTGGTCTAAAGTAGTGCCCTACTACCCCTATAGGCCCTGGTCTAAAGTAGTGCACTACTACCCCTATAGGCCCTGGTCTAAAGTAGTGCCCTACTACCCTATAGGCCCTGGTCTAAAGTAGTGCCCTACTACCCCTATAGACCCTGGTCTAAAGTAGTGCCCTACTACCCCTATAGACCCTGGTCTAAAGTAGTGCCCTACTACCATATAGACCCTGGTCTAAAGTAGTGCCCTACTACTCCTATAGACCCTGGTTTAAAGTAGTGCCCTACTACCCCTATAGACCCTGGTCTAAAGTAGTGCCCTACTACCCTATAGGCCCTGGTCTAAAGTAGTGCCCACCCCTATAGACCCTGGTCTAAAGTAGTGCCCTACTACCCCTATAGACCCTGGTCTAAAGTAGTGCCTACTACCCTATAGACCCTGGTTTAAAGTAGTGCCCTACTACTCCTATAGACCCTGGTCTAAAGTAGTGCCCTACTACCCCTATAGACCCTGGTCTAAAGTAGTGCCCTACTACCCCTATAGACCCTGGTTTAAAGTAGTGCCCTAGTACCCTATAGGCCCTGGTCTAAAGTAGTGCCCTACTACCCCTATAGACCCTGGTCTAAAGTAGTGCCCTACTACCCTATAGACCCTGGTTTAAAGTAGTGCCCTACTACCCCTATAGACCCTGGTCTAAAGTAGTGCCCTACTACCCTATAGACCCTGGTCTAAAGTAGTGCCCTACTACCCTATAGACCCTGGTCTAAAGTAGTGCACATCTACCCTATAGACCCTGGTCTAAAGTAGTGCCCTACTACCCTATAGACCCTGGTCTAAAGTAGTGCACTACTACCCTATAGACCCTGGTCTAAAGTAGTGCACTACTACCCCTATAGGCCCTGGTCTAAAGTAGTGCCCTACTACCCCTATAGACCCTGGTCTAAAGTAGTGCTCTACTACCCTATAGGCCCTGGTCTAAAGTAGTGCCCTACTACCCCTATAGACCCTGGTCTAAAGTAGTGCCCTACTACCCCTATAGACCCTGGTCTAAAGTAGTGCCCTACTACCCCTATAGACCCTGGTCTAAAGTAGTGCCCTACTACCATATAGACCCTGGTCTAAAGTAGTGCCCTACTACTCCTATAGACCCTGGTTTAAAGTAGTGCCCTACTACCCCTATAGACCCTGGTCTAAAGTAGTGCCCTACTACCCCTATAGACCCTGGTCTAAAGTAGTGCCCTACTACCCCTATAGACCCTGGTCTAAAGTAGTGCCCTACCCCCTATAGACCCTGGTCTAAAGTAGTGCCCTACTACCCTATAGACCCTGGTTTAAAGTAGTGCCCTACTACCCTATAGACCCTGGTCTAAAGTAGTGCCCTACTACCCCTATAGACCCTGGTCTAAAGTAGTGCCCTACTACCCCTATAGACCCTGGTTTAAAGTAGTGCCCTAGTACCCCTATAGGCCCTGGTCTAAAGTAGTGCCCTACTACCCCTATAGACCCTGGTCTAAAGTAGTGCCCTACTACCCTATAGACCCTGGTTTAAAGTATTGCCCTACTACTCCTATAGACCCTGGTCTAAAGTAGTGCCCTACTACCCTATAGACCCTGGTCTAAAGTAGTGCCCTACTACCCCTATAGACCCTGGTCTAAAGTAGTGCCCTACCACCCCTATAGACCCTGGTCTAAAGTAGTGCCCTACTACCATATAGACCCTGGTCTAAAGTAGTGCCCTACTACCCCTATAGGCCCTGGTCTAAAGTAGTGCACTACTACCCTATAGACCCTGGTATAAAGTAGCGCCCTAAAGACCCTGGTCTAAAGTAGTGCCCTACTACCCTATAGACCCTGGTCTAAAGTAGTGCCCTACTACCCCTATAGACCCTGGTCTAAAGTAGTGCACTACTACCCTATAGACCCTGGTCTAAAGTAGTGCCCTACTACCCCTATAGACCCTGGTCTAAAGTAGTGCCCTACTACCCTATAGACCCTGGTCTAAAGTAGTGCTCTACTACCCTATAGACCCTGGTCTAAAGTAGTGCACTACTACCCCTATAGGCCCTGGTCTAAAGTAGTGCCCTACTACCCCTATAGACCCTGGTCTAAAGTAGTGCTCTACTACCCTATAGGCCCTGGTCTAAAGTAGTGCCCTACTACCCCTATAGACCCTGGTCTAAAGTAGTGCCCTACTACCCCTATAGACCCTGGTCTAAAGTAGTGCCCTACTACCATATAGACCCTGGTCTAAAGTAGTGCCCTACTACTCCTATAGACCCTGGTTTAAAGTAGTGCCCTACTACCCCTATAGACCCTGGTCTAAAGTAGTGCCCTACTACCCCTATAGGCCCTGGTCTAAAGTAGTGCCCTACCACCCCTATAGACCCTGGTCTAAAGTAGTGCCCTACTACCCCTATAGACCCTGGTCTAAAGTAGTGCCCTACTACCCTATAGACCCTGGTTTAAAGTAGTGCCCTACTACCCTATAGACCCTGGTCTAAAGTAGTGCCCTACTACCCCTATAGACCCTGGTCTAAAGTAGTGCCCTACTACCCCTATAGACCCTGGTTTAAAGTAGTGCCCTAGTACCCCTATAGGCCCTGGTCTAAAGTAGTGCCCTACTACCCCTATAGACCCTGGTCTAAAGTAGTGCCCTACTACCCTATAGACCCTGGTTTAAAGTAGTGCCCTACTACCCTATAGACCCTGGTCTAAAGTAGTGCCCTACTACCCTATAGACCCTGGTCTAAAGTAGTGCCCTACTACCCCTATAGACCCTGGTCTAAAGTAGTGCCCTACCACCCCTATAGACCCTGGTCTAAAGTAGTGCCCTACTACCATATAGACCCTGGTCTAAAGTAGTGCCCTACTACCCCTATAGGCCCTGGTCTAAAGTAGTGCACTACTACCCTATAGACCCTGGTATAAAGTAGCGCCCTACTACCCTGTAGACCCTGGTCTAAAGTAGTGCCCTACTACCCTATAGACCCTGGTCTAAAGTAGTGCCCTACTACCCCTATAGACCCTGGTCTAAAGTAGTGCACTACTACCCTATAGACCCTGGTCTAAAGTAGTGCCCTACTACCCCTATAGACCCTGGTCTAAAGTAGTGCCCTACTACCCTATAGACCCTGGTCTAAAGTAGTGCTCTACTACCTGGTCTAAAGTAGTGCACTGCTACCCTATAGACCCTGGTCTAAAGTAGTGCCCTACCACCCCTATAGACCCTGGTCTAAAGTAGTGCCCTACTACCCTATAGACCCTGGTCTAAAGTAGTGCACTACTACCCTATAGACCCTGGTCTAAAGTCGTGCCCTACTACCCCTATAGGCCCTGGTCTAAAGTAGTGCACTGCTACCCTATAGACCCTGGTCCAAAGTAGTGCCCTACCACCCCTATAGGCCCTGGTCTAAAGTAGTGCCCTACTACCCCTATAGACCCTGGTCTAAAGTAGTGCCCTACTACCATATAGACCCTGGTCTAAAGTAGTGCCCTACTACTCCTATAGACCCTGGTTTAAAGTAGTGCCCTACTACCCCTATAGACCCTGGTCCAAAGTAGTGCCCTACCACCCCTATAGACCCTGGTCTAAAGTAGTGCCCTACTACCCTATAGACCCTGGTCTAAAGTAGTGCACTACTACCCTATAGACCCTGGTCTAAAGTAGACTACCCCTATAGGCCCTGGTCTAAAGTAGTGCCCTACTACCCCTATAGACCCTGGTCTAAAGTAGTGCCCTACTACCCCTATAGACCCTGGTCTAAAGTAGTGCCTACTACCCTATAGACCCTGGTCTAAAGTAGTGCACTACTACCCCTATAGACCCTGGTCTAAAGTAGTGCTCTACTAATAGACCCTGGTCTAAAGTAGTGCCCTACTACCCTATAGACCCTGGTCTAAAGTAGTGCACTACTACCCTATAGACCCTGGTCTAAAGTAGTGCCCTACTACCCCTATAGACCCTATCTAAAGTAGTGCCCTACTACCCTATAGACCCTGGTCTAAAGTAGTGCCCTACTACCCCTATAGACCCTGGTCTAAAGTAGTGCCCTACTACCCCTATAGGCCCTGGTCTAAAGTAGTGCACTACTACCCTATAGACCCTGGTCTAAAGTAGTGCCCTACTACCCCTATAGACCCTGGTCTAAAGTAGTGCCCTACTACCCTATAGACCCTGGTCTAAAGTAGTGCCCTACTACCCTATAGACCCTGGTCTAAAGTAGTGCACATCTACCCTATAGACCCTGGTCTAAAGTAGTGCCCTACTACCCCTATAGGCCCTGGTCTAAAGTATTGCACTACTACCCCTATAGACCCTGGTCTAAAGTAGTGCCCTACCACCCCTATAGACCCTGGTCTAAAGTAGTGCCCTACTACCATATAGACCCTGGTCTAAAGTAGTGCCCTACTACCCCTATAGGCCCTGTTCTAAAGTAGTGCACTACTACCCTATAGACCCTGGTATAAAGTAGCACCCTACTACCCTGTAGACCCTGGTCTAAAGTAGTGCCCTACTACCCCTATAGACCCTGGTCTAAAGTAGTGCCCTACTACCCTATAGACCCTGGTCTAAAGTAGTGCCCTACTACCCTATAGACCCTGGTCTAAAGTAGTGCACATCTACCCTATAGACCCTGGTCTAAAGTAGTGCCCTACTACCCCTATAGACCCTGGTCTAAAGTAGTGCCCTACTACCCTATAGACCCTGGTCTAAAGTAGTGCCCTACTACCCCTATAGACCCTGGTCTAAAGTAGTGCCCTACTACCATATAGACCCTGGTCTAAAGTAGTGCCCTGCTACTCCTATAGACCCTGGTTTAAAGTAGTGCCCTACTACCCCTATAGACCCTGGTCCAAAGTAGTGCCCTACCACCCCCATAGACCCTGGTCTAAAGTAGTGCCCTACTACCCTATAGACCCTGGTCTAAAGTAGTGCACTACTACCCTATAGACCCTGGTCTAAAGTCGTGCCCTACTACCCCTATAGGCCCTGGTCTAAAGTAGTGCCCTACTACCCCTATAGACCCTGGTCTAAAGTAGTGCCCTACTACCCCTATAGACCCTGGTCTAAAGTAGTGCACTACTACCCTATAGACCCTGGTCTAAAGTAGTGCTCTACTACCCTATAGACCCTGGTCTAAAGTAGTGCCCTACTACCCTATAGACCCTGGTCTAAAGTAGTGCACTACTACCCTATAGACCCTGGTCTAAAGTAGTGCCCTACTACCCCTATAGACCCTGGTCTAAAGTAGTGCCCTACTACCCTATAGACCCTGGTCTAAAGTAGTGCCCTACTACCCCTATAGACCCTGGTCTAAAGTAGTGCCCTACTACCCCTATAGGCCCTGGTCTAAAGTAGTGCACTACTACCCTATAGACCCTGGTCTAAAGTAGTGCCCTCCTACCCCTATAGACCCTGGTCTAAAGTAGTGCCCTACTACCCTATAGACCCTGGTCTAAAGTAGTGCCCTACTACCCTATAGACCCTGGTCTAAAGTAGTGCACATCTACCCTATAGACCCTGGTCTAAAGTAGTGCCCTACTACCCCTATAGACCCTGGTCTAAAGTAGTGCCCTACTACCCCTATAGGCCCTGGTCTAAAGTAGTGCACTACTACCCCTATAGGCCCTGGTCTAAAGTAGTGCCCTACTACCCTATAGGCCCTGGTCTAAAGTAGTGCCCTACTACCCCTATAGACCCTGGTCTAAAGTAGTGCCCTACTACCCCTATAGACCCTGGTCTAAAGTAGTGCCCTACTACCATATAGACCCTGGTCTAAAGTAGTGCCCTACTACTCCTATAGACCCTGGTTTAAAGTAGTGCCCTACTACCCCTATAGACCCTGGTCTAAAGTAGTGCCCTACTACCCCTATAGGCCCTGGTCTAAAGTAGTGCCCTACTACCCCTATAGGCCCTGGTCTAAAGTAGTGCACTACTACCCTATAGACCCTGGTCTAAAGTAGTGCCCTCCTACCCCTATAGACCCTGGTCTAAAGTAGTGCCCTACTACCCTATAGACCCTGGTCTAAAGTAGTGCACATCTACCCTATAGACCCTGGTCTAAAGTAGTGCCCTACTACCCCTATAGACCCTGGTCTAAAGTAGTGCCCTACTACCCCTATAGGCCCTGGTCTAAAGTAGTGCACTACTACCCCTATAGGCCCTGGTCTAAAGTAGTGCCCTACTACCCTATAGGCCCTGGTCTAAAGTAGTGCCCTACTACCCCTATAGACCCTGGTCTAAAGTAGTGCCCTACTACCCCTATAGACCCTGGTCTAAAGTAGTGCCCTACTACCATATAGACCCTGGTCTAAAGTAGTGCCCTACTACTCCTATAGACCCTGGTTTAAAGTAGTGCCCTACTACCCCTATAGACCCTGGTCTAAAGTAGTGCCCTACTACCCCTATAGGCCCTGGTCTAAAGTAGTGCCCTACCACCCCTATAGACCCTGGTCTAAAGTAGTGCCCTACTACCCGTATAGACCCTGGTCTAAAGTAGTGCCCTACTACCCCTATAGACCCTGGTCTAAAGTAGTGCCCTACTACCATATAGACCCTGGTCTAAAGTAGTGCCCTGCTACTCCTATAGACCCTGGTTTAAAGTAGTGCCCTACTACCCCTATAGACCCTGGTCCAAAGTAGTGCCCTACCACCCCTATAGACCCTGGTCTAAAGTAGTGCCCTACTACCCTATAGACCCTGGTCTAAAGTAGTGCACTACTACCCTATAGACCCTGGTCTAAAGTCGTGCCCTACTACCCCTATAGGCCCTGGTCTAAAGTAGTGCCCTACTACCCCTATAGACCCTGGTCTAAAGTAGTGCCCTACTACCCCTATAGACCCTGGTCTAAAGTAGTGCACTACTACCCTATAGACCCTGGTCTAAAGTAGTGCACTACTACCCCTATAGACCCTGGTCTAAAGTAGTGCTCTACTACCCTATAGACCCTGGTCTAAAGTAGTGCCCTACTACCCTATAGACCCTGGTCTAAAGTAGTGCACTACTACCCTATAGACCCTGGTCTAAAGTAGTGCCCTACTACCCCTATAGACCCTGGTCTAAAGTAGTGCCCTACTACCCTATAGACCCTGGTCTAAAGTAGTGCCCTACTACCCCTATAGACCCTGGTCTAAAGTAGTGCCCTACTACCCCTATAGGCCCTGGTCTAAAGTAGTGCACTACTACCCTATAGACCCTGGTCTAAAGTAGTGCCCTCCTACCCCTATAGACCCTGGTCTAAAGTAGTGCCCTACTACCCTATAGACCCTGGTCTAAAGTAGTGCCCTACTACCCTATAGACCCTGGTCTAAAGTAGTGCACATCTACCCTATAGACCCTGGTCTAAAGTAGTGCCCTACTACCCCTATAGACCCTGGTCTAAAGTAGTGCCCTACTACTCCTATAGGCCCTGGTCTAAAGTAGTGCACTACTACCCCTATAGGCCCTGGTCTAAAGTAGTGCCCTACTACCCTATAGGCCCTGGTCTAAAGTAGTGCCCTACTACCCCTATAGACCCTGGTCTAAAGTAGTGCCCTACTACCCCTATAGACCCTGGTCTAAAGTAGTGCCCTACTACCATATAGACCCTGGTCTAAAGTAGTGCCCTACTACTCCTATAGACCCTGGTTTAAAGTAGTGCCCTACTACCCTATAGACCCTGGTCTAAAGTAGTGCCCTACTACCCTATAGGCCCTGGTCTAAAGTAGTGCCCTACCACCCCTATAGACCCTGGTCTAAAGTAGTGCCCTACTACCCCTATAGACCCTGGTCTAAAGTAGTGCCCTACTACCCTATAGACCCTGGTTTAAAGTAGTGCCCTACTACTCCTATAGACCCTGGTCTAAAGTAGTGCCCTACTACCCCTATAGACCCTGGTCTAAAGTAGTGCCCTACTACCCCTATAGACCCT
This sequence comes from Oncorhynchus nerka, assembly GCF_034236695.1. Classification (NCBI taxonomy): domain Eukaryota; kingdom Metazoa; phylum Chordata; class Actinopteri; order Salmoniformes; family Salmonidae; genus Oncorhynchus; species Oncorhynchus nerka. The sequence goes on from NC_088417.1 coordinate 3,507,991, forward strand.
GGTTTAAAGTAGTGCCCTAGTACCCCTATAGGCCCTGGTCTAAAGTAGTGCCCTACTACCCCTATAGACCCTGGTCTAAAGTAGTGCCCTACTACCCTATAGACCCTGGTTTAAAGTAGTGCCCTACTACCCCTATAGACCCTGGTCTAAAGTAGTGCCCTACTACCCTATAGACCCTGGTCTAAAGTAGTGCCCTACTACCCTATAGACCCTGGTCTAAAGTAGTGCACATCTACCCTATAGACCCTGGTCTAAAGTAGTGCCCTACTACCCTATAGACCCTGGTCTAAAGTAGTGCACTACTACCCTATAGACCCTGGTCTAAAGTAGTGCACTACTACCCCTATAGGCCCTGGTCTAAAGTAGTGCCCTACTACCCTATAGACCCTGGTCTAAAGTAGTGCTCTACTACCCTATAGGCCCTGGTCTAAAGTAGTGCCCTACTACCCTATAGACCCTGGTCTAAAGTAGTGCCCTACTACCCCTATAGACCCTGGTCTAAAGTAGTTCCCTACTACCATATAGACCCTGGTCTAAAGTAGTGCCCTACTACTCCTATAGACCCTGGTTTAAAGTAGTGCCCTACTACCCCTATAGACCCTGGTCTAAAGTAGTGCCCTACTACCCCTATAGGCCCTGGTCTAAAGTAGTGCCCTACCACCCCTATAGACCCTGGTCTAAAGTAGTGCCCTACTACCCCTATAGACCCTGGTCTAAAGTAGTGCCCTACTACCCTATAGACCCTGGTTTAAAGTAGTGCCCTACTACTCCTATAGACCCTGGTCTAAAGTAGTGCCCTACTACCCCTATAGACCCTGGTCTAAAGTAGTGCCCTACTACCCCTATAGACCCTGGTTTAAAGTAGTGCCCTAGTACCCTATAGGCCCTGGTCTAAAGTAGTGCCCTACTACCCCTATAGACCCTGGTTTAAAGTATTGCCCTACTACTCCTATAGACCCTGGTCTAAAGTAGTGCCCTACTACCCTATAGACCCTGGTCTAAAGTAGTGCCCTACTACCCTATAGACCCTGGTCTAAAGTAGTGCCCTACCACCCCTATAGACCCTGGTCTAAAGTAGTGCCCTACTACCCTATAGGCCCTGGTCTAAAGTAGTGCCCTACTACCCCCCCTATAGACCCTGGTCTAAAGTAGTGCCCTACTACCCCTATAGACCCTGGTCTAAAGTAGTGCCCTACTACCCTATAGACCCTGGTTTAAAGTAGTGCCCTACTACCCTATAGACCCTGGTCTAAAGTAGTGCCCTACTACCCCTATAGACCCTGGTCTAAAGTAGTGCCCTACTACCCCTATAGACCCTGGTTTAAAGTAGTGCCCTAGTACCCCTATAGGCCCTGGTCTAAAGTAGTGCCCTACTACCCCTATAGACCCTGGTTTAAAGTATTGCCCTACTACTCCTATAGACCCTGGTCTAAAGTAGTGCCCTACTACCCTATAGACCCTGGTCTAAAGTAGTGCCCTACTACCCCTATAGACCCTGGTCTAAAGTAGTGCCCTACCACCCCTATAGACCCTGGTCTAAAGTAGTGCCCTACTACCATATAGACCCTGGTCTAAAGTAGTGCCCTACTACCCCTATAGGCCCTGGTCTAAAGTAGTGCACTACTACCCTATAGACCCTGGTATAAAGTAGCCCCTGTAGACCCTGGTCTAAAGTAGTGCCCTACTACCCTATAGACCCTGGTCTAAAGTAGTGCCCTACTACCCCTATAGACCCTGGTCTAAAGTAGTGCACTACTACCCTATAGACCCTGGTCTAAAGTAGTGCCCTACTACCCCTATAGACCCTGGTCTAAAGTAGTGCCCTACTACCCTATAGACCCTGGTCTAAAGTAGTGCTCTACTACCCCTATAGGCCCTGGTCTAAAGTAGTGCACTACTACCCCTATAGGCCCTGGTCTAAAGTAGTGCCCTACTACCCTATAGGCCCTGGTCTAAAGTAGTGCCCTACTACCCCTATAGACCCTGGTCTAAAGTAGTGCCCTACTACCCCTATAGACCCTGGTCTAAAGTAGTGCCCTACTACCATATAGACCCTGGTCTAAAGTAGTGCCCTACTACTCCTATAGACCCTGGTTTAAAGTAGTGCCCTACTACCCCTATAGACCCTGGTCTAAAGTAGTGCCCTACTACCCCTATAGGCCCTGGTCTAAAGTAGTGCCCTACCACCCCTATAGACCCTGGTCTAAAGTAGTGCCCTACTACCCGTATAGACCCTGGTCTAAAGTAGTGCCCTACTACCCCTATAGACCCTGGTCTAAAGTAGTGCCCTACTACCATATAGACCCTGGTCTAAAGTAGTGCCCTGCTACTCCTATAGACCCTGGTTTAAAGTAGTGCCCTACTACCCCTATAGACCCTGGTCCAAAGTAGTGCCCTACCACCCCTATAGACCCTGGTCTAAAGTAGTGCCCTACTACCCTATAGACCCTGGTCTAAAGTAGTGCACTACTACCCTATAGACCCTGGTCTAAAGTCGTGCCCTACTACCCCTATAGGCCCTGGTCTAAAGTAGTGCCCTACTACCCCTATAGACCCTGGTCTAAAGTAGTGCCCTACTACCCCTATAGACCCTGGTCTAAAGTAGTGCACTACTACCCTATAGACCCTGGTCTAAAGTAGTGCACTACTACCCCTATAGACCCTGGTCTAAAGTAGTGCTCTACTACCCTATAGACCCTGGTCTAAAGTAGTGCCCTATTACCCTATAGACCCTGGTCTAAAGTAGTGCACTACTACCCTATAGACCCTGGTCTAAAGTAGTGCCCTACTACCCCTATAGACCCTGGTCTAAAGTAGTGCCCTACTACCCTATAGACCCTGGTCTAAAGTAGTGCCCTACTACCCCTATAGACCCTGGTCTAAAGTAGTGCCCTACTACCCCTATAGGCCCTGGTCTAAAGTAGTGCACTACTACCCTATAGACCCTGGTCTAAAGTAGTGCCCTCCTACCCCTATAGACCCTGGTCTAAAGTAGTGCCCTACTACCCTATAGACCCTGGTCTAAAGTAGTGCCCTACTACCCTATAGACCCTGGTCTAAAGTAGTGCACATCTACCCTATAGACCCTGGTCTAAAGTAGTGCCCTACTACCCCTATAGACCCTGGTCTAAAGTAGTGCCCTACTACTCCTATAGGCCCTGGTCTAAAGTAGTGCACTACTACCCCTATAGGCCCTGGTCTAAAGTAGTGCCCTACTACCCTATAGGCCCTGGTCTAAAGTAGTGCCCTACTACCCCTATAGACCCTGGTCTAAAGTAGTGCCCTACTACCCCTATAGACCCTGGTCTAAAGTAGTGCCCTACTACCATATAGACCCTGGTCTAAAGTAGTGCCCTACTACTCCTATAGACCCTGGTTTAAAGTAGTGCCCTACTACCCCTATAGACCCTGGTCTAAAGTAGTGCCCTACTACCCCTATAGGCCCTGGTCTAAAGTAGTGCCCTACCACCCCTATAGACCCTGGTCTAAAGTAGTGCCCTACTACCCCTATAGACCCTGGTCTAAAGTAGTGCCCTACTACCCTATAGACCCTGGTTTAAAGTAGTGCCCTACTACTCCTATAGACCCTGGTCTAAAGTAGTGCCCTACTACCCCTATAGACCCTGGTCTAAAGTAGTGCCCTACTACCCCTATAGACCCTGGTTTAAAGTAGTGCCCTAGTACCCCTATAGGCCCTGGTCTAAAGTAGTGCCCTACTACCCCTATAGACCCTGGTCTAAAGTAGTGCCCTACTACCCTATAGACCCTGGTTTAAAGTAGTGCCCTACTACCCCTATAGACCCTGGTCTAAAGTAGTGCCCTACTACCCTATAGACCCTGGTCTAAAGTAGTGCCCTACTACCCTATAGACCCTGGTCTAAAGTAGTGCACATCTACCCTATAGACCCTGGTCTAAAGTAGTGCCCTACTACCCTATAGACCCTGGTCTAAAGTAGTGCACTACTACCCTATAGACCCTGGTCTAAAGTAGTGCACTACTACCCCTATAGGCCCTGGTCTAAAGTAGTGCCCTACTACCCCTATAGACCCTGGTCTAAAGTAGTGCTCTACTACCCTATAGGCCCTGGTCTAAAGTAGTGCCCTACTACCCCTATAGACCCTGGTCTAAAGTAGTGCCCTACTACCCCTATAGACCCTGGTCTAAAGTAGTTCCCTACTACCATATAGACCCTGGTCTAAAGTAGTGCCCTACTACTCCTATAGACCCTGGTTTAAAGTAGTGCCCTACTACCCCTATAGACCCTGGTCTAAAGTAGTGCCCTACTACCCCTATAGGCCCTGGTCTAAAGTAGTGCCCTACCACCCCTATAGACCCTGGTCTAAAGTAGTGCCCTACTACCCCTATAGACCCTGGTCTAAAGTAGTGCCCTACTACCCTATAGACCCTGGTTTAAAGTAGTGCCCTACTACTCCTATAGACCCTGGTCTAAAGTAGTGCCCTACTACCCCTATAGACCCTGGTCTAAAGTAGTGCCCTACTACCCCTATAGACCCTGGTTTAAAGTAGTGCCCTAGTACCCCTATAGGCCCTGGTCTAAAGTAGTGCCCTACTACCCCTATAGACCCTGGTTTAAAGTATTGCCCTACTACTCCTATAGACCCTGGTCTAAAGTAGTGCCCTACTACCCTATAGACCCTGGTCTAAAGTAGTGCCCTACTACCCCTATAGACCCTGGTCTAAAGTAGTGCCCTACCACCCCTATAGACCCTGGTCTAAAGTAGTGCCCTACTACCCCTATAGGCCCTGGTCTAAAGTAGTGCCCTACCACCCCTATAGACCCTGGTCTAAAGTAGTGCCCTACTACCCCTATAGACCCTGGTCTAAAGTAGTGCCCTACTACCCTATAGACCCTGGTTTAAAGTAGTGCCCTACTACTCCTATAGACCCTGGTCTAAAGTAGTGCCCTACTACCCCTATAGACCCTGGTCTAAAGTAGTGCCCTACTACCCCTATAGACCCTGGTTTAAAGTAGTGCCCTAGTACCCCTATAGGCCCTGGTCTAAAGTAGTGCCCTACTACCCCTATAGACCCTGGTTTAAAGTATTGCCCTACTACTCCTATAGACCCTGGTCTAAAGTAGTGCCCTACTACCCTATAGACCCTGGTCTAAAGTAGTGCCCTACTACCCCTATAGACCCTGGTCTAAAGTAGTGCCCTACCACCCCTATAGACCCTGGTCTAAAGTAGTGCCCTACTACCATATAGACCCTGGTCTAAAGTAGTGCCCTACTACCCCTATAGGCCCTGGTCTAAAGTAGTGCACTACTACCCTATAGACCCTGGTATAAAGTAGCGCCCTACTACCCTGTAGACCCTGGTCTAAAGTAGTGCCCTACTACCCTATAGACCCTGGTCTAAAGTAGTGCCCTACTACCCCTATAGACCCTGGTCTAAAGTAGTGCACTACTACCCTATAGACCCTGGTCTAAAGTAGTGCCCTACTACCCCTATAGACCCTGGTCTAAAGTAGTGCCCTACTACCCTATAGACCCTGGTCTAAAGTAGTGCTCTACTACCCTATAGACCCTGGTCTAAAGTAGTGCACTGCTACCCTATAGACCCTGGTCTAAAGTAGTGCCCTACCACCCCTATAGACCCTGGTCTAAAGTAGTGCCCTACCACACCTATAGACCCTGGTCTAAAGTAGTGCCCTACCACACCTATAGACCCTGGTCTAAAGTAGTGCCCTACTACCCTATAGACCCTGGTCTAAAGTAGTGCACTACTACCCTATAGACCCTGGTCTAAAGTCGTGCCCTACTACCCCTATAGGCCCTGGTCTAAAGTAGTGCACTGCTACCCTATAGACCCTGGTCCAAAGTAGTGCCCTACCACCCCTATAGACCCTGGTCTAAAGTAGTGCCCTACTACCCCTATAGACCCTGGTCTAAAGTAGTGCCCTACTACCATATAGACCCTGGTCTAAAGTAGTGCCCTACTACTCCTATAGACCCTGGTTTAAAGTAGTGCCCTACTACCCCTATAGACCCTGGTCCAAAGTAGTGCCCTACCACCCCTATAGACCCTGGTCTAAAGTAGTGCCCTACTACCCTATAGACCCTGGTCTAAAGTAGTGCACTACTACCCTATAGACCCTGGTCTAAAGTCGTGCCCTACTACCCCTATAGGCCCTGGTCTAAAGTAGTGCCCTACTACCCCTATAGACCCTGGTCTAAAGTAGTGCCCTACTACCCCTATAGACCCTGGTCTAAAGTAGTGCACTACTACCCTATAGACCCTGGTCTAAAGTAGTGCACTACTACCCCTATAGACCCTGGTCTAAAGTAGTGCTCTACTACCCTATAGACCCTGGTCTAAAGTAGTGCCCTACTACCCTATAGACCCTGGTCTAAAGTAGTGCACTACTACCCTATAGACCCTGGTCTAAAGTAGTGCCCTACTACCCCTATAGACCCTGGTCTAAAGTAGTGCCCTACTACCCCTATAGGCCCTGGTCTAAAGTAGTGCACTACTACCCCTATAGGCCCTGGTCTAAAGTAGTGCCCTACCACCCCTATAGACCCTGGTCTAAAGTAGTGCCCTACTACCCCTATAGACCCTGGTCTAAAGTAGTGCCCTACTACCCTATAGACCCTGGTTTAAAGTAGTGCCCTACTACTCCTATAGACCCTGGTCTAAAGTAGTGCCCTTCTACCCCTATAGACCCTGGTCTAAAGTAGTGCCCTACTACCCCTATAGACCCTGGTTTAAAGTAGTGCCCTAGTACCCCTATAGGCCCTGGTCTAAAGTAGTGCCCTACTACCCCTATAGACCCTGGTCTAAAGTAGTGCCCTACTACCCTATAGACCCTGGTTTAAAGTATTGCCCTACTACTCCTATAGACCCTGGTCTAAAGTAGTGCCCTACTCCCCTATAGACCCTGGTCTAAAGTAGTGCCCTACTACCCCTATAGACCCTGGTCTAAAGTAGTGCCCTACCACCCCTATAGACCCTGGTCTAAAGTAGTGCCCTACTACCATATAGACCCTGGTCTAAAGTAGTGCCCTACTACCCCTATAGGCCCTGGTCTAAAGTAGTGCACTACTACCCTATAGACCCTGGTATAAAGTAGCGCCCTACTACCCTGTAGACCCTGGTCTAAAGTAGTGCCCTACTACCCTATAGACCCTGGTCTAAAGTAGTGCCCTACTACCCTATAGACCCTGGTCTAAAGAAGTGCACTACTACCCTATAGACCCTGGTCTAAAGTAGTGCACTACTACCCCTATAGACCCTGGTCTAAAGTAGTGCACTACTACCCTATAGACCCTGGTCTAAAGTAGTGCCCTACTACTATATAGACCCTGGTCTAAAGTAGTGCCCTACTACCCTATAGACCCTGGTCTAAAGTAGTGCCCTACTACCCTATAGACCCTGGTCTAAAGTAGTGCCCTACTACTATATAGACCCTGGTCTAAAGTAGTGCCCTACTACCCCTATAGACCCTGGTCTAAAGTAGTGCCCTACTACCCCTATAGACCCTGGTCTAAAGTAGTGCCCTACTACCAATAGACCCTGGTTTAAAGTAGTGCCCTACTACCCTATAGACCCTGGTCTAAAGTAGTGCCCTACTACCCTATAGACCCTGGTCTAAAGTAGTGCCCTACTACCCCTATAGACCCTGTTCTAAAGTAGTGCCCTACTACCCTATAGACCCTGGCCTAAAGTAGTGCCCTACTGCCATATAGACCCTGGTCTAAAGTAGTGCCCTACTACCATATAGACCCTGGTCTAAAGTAGTGCCCTACTACCCTATAGACCCTGGTCTAAAGTAGTGCCCTACTACCCCTATAGGCCCTGGTTTAAAGTAGTGCCCTACTACCCTATAGACCCTGGTCTAAAGTAGTGCCCTACTACCCCTATAGACCCTGGTCTAAAGTCGTGCCCTACTACCATATAGACCCTGGTCTAAAGTAGTGCCCTACTACCCCTATAGCCCCTGGTCTAAAGTAGTGCACTACTACCCTATAGACCCTGGTATAAAGTAGCGCCCTACTACCCTGTAGACCCTGGTCTAAAGTAGTGCCCTACTACCCCTATAGACCCTGGTCTATAGTAGTGCCCTACTACCATATAGACCCTGGCCTAAAGTAGTGCCCTACTACCCCTATAGACCCTGGTCTAAAGTAGTGCCCTACTACCCCTATAGACCCTGGTCTAAAGTAGTGCCCTACTACCCCTATAGACCCTGGTCTAAAGTAGTGCCCTACTACCCCTATAGACCCTGGTCTAAAGTAGTGCCCTACTACCCCTATAGACCCTGGTCTAAAGTAGTGCCCTACTACCATATAGACCCTGGTTTAAAGTAGTGCACTACTACCCTATAGACCCTGGTCTAAAGTAGTGCACTACTACCCTATAGACCCTGGTCTAAAGTAGTGTACTACTACCCTATAGACCCTGGTCTAAAGTAGTGCACTACTACCCTATAGAGCCTGGTCTAAAGTAGTGCACTACTACTCCTATAGACCCTGGTCTAAAGTAGTGCCCTACTACCCTATAGACCCTGGTCTAAAGTAGTGCCCTACTACCCCTATAGACCCTGGTCTAAAGTAGTGCCCTACCACCCCTATAGACCCTGGTCTAAAGTAGTGCCCTACTACCATATAGACCCTGGTCTAAAGTAGTGCCCTACTACCCCTATAGGCCCTGGTCTAAAGTAGTGCACTACTACCCTATAGACCCTGGTATAAAGTAGCGCCCTACTACCCTGTAGACCCTGGTCTAAAGTAGTGCCCTACTACCCTATAGACCCTGGTCTAAAGTAGTGCCCTACTACCCCTATAGACCCTGGTCTAAAGTAGTGCACTACTACCCTATAGACATTTTACATTACATTTACATTTAAGTCATTTAGCAGACGCTCTTATCCAGAGCGACTTACAAATTGGTGCATTCACCTTATGACATCCAGTGGAACAGCCACTTTACAATAGTGCATCTAAATCTTTTAAGGGGGGTGAGAAGGATTACTTTATCCTATCCTAGGTATTCCTTAAAGAGGTGGGGTTTCAGGTGTCTCCGGAAGGTGGTGATTGACTCCGCTGTCCTGGCGTCGTGAGGGAGTTTGTTCCACCATTGGGGGGCCAGAGCAGCGAGCAGTTTTGACTGGGCTGAGCGGGAACTGTACTTCCTCAGTGGTAGGGAGGTGAGCAGGCCAGAGGTGGATGAACGCAGTGCCCTTGTTTGGGTGTAGGGCCTGATCAGAGCCTGGAGGTACTGAGGTGCCGTTCCCCTCACAGCTCCGTAGGCAAGCACCATGGTCTTGTAGCGGATGCGAGCTTCAACTGGAAGCCAGTGGAGAGAGCGGAGGAGCGGGGTGACGTGAGAGAACTTGGGAAGGTTGAACACCAGACGGGCTGCGGCGTTCTGGATGAGTTGTAGGGGTTTAATGGCACAGGCAGGAGCCCAGCCAACAGCGAGTTGCAGTAATCCAGACGGGAGATGACAAGTGCCTGGATTAGGACCTGCGCCGCTTCCTGTGTGAGGCAGGGTCGTACTCTGCGGATGTTGTAGAGCATGAACCTACAGGAACGGGCCACCGCCTTGATGTTATTTGAGAACGACAGGGTGTTGTCCAGGATCACGCCAAGGTTCTTAGCGCTCTGGGAGGAGGACACAATGGAGTTGTCAACCGTGATGGCGAGATCATGGAACGGGCAGTCCTTCCCGGGAGGAAGAGCAGCTCCGTCTTGCCGAGGTTCAGCTTGAGGTGGTGATCCGTCATCCACACTGATATGTCTGCCAGACATGCAGAGATGCGATTCGCCACCTGGTCATCAGAAGGGGGAAAGGAGAAGATTAATTGTGTGTCGTCTGCATAGCAATGATAGGAGAGACCATGTGAGGTTATGACAGAGCCAAGTGACTTGGTGTATAGCGAGAATAGGAGAGGGCCTAGAACAGAGCCCTGGGGGACACCAGTGGTGAGAGCACGTGGTGAGGAGACAGATTCTCACCACGCCACCTGGTAGGAGCGACCTGTCAGGTAGGACACAATCCAAGCGTGGGCCGCGCCGGAGATGCCCAACTCGGAGAGGGTGTAGAGGAGGATCTGATGGTTCACAGTATCGAAGGCAGCCGATAGGTCTAGAAGGATGAGAGCAGAGGAGAGAGAGTTAGCTTTAGCAGTGCGGAGCGCCTCCGTGATACAGAGAAGAGCAGTCTCAGTTGAATGGCTAGTCTTGAAACCTGACTGATTTGGATCAAGAAGGTCATTCTGAGAGAGATAGCGGGAGAGCTGGCCAAGGACGGCACGTTCAAGAGTTTTGGAGAGAAAAGAAAGAAGGGATACTGGTCTGTAGTTGTTGACATCGGAGGGATCGAGTGTAGGTTTTTTCAGAAGGGGTGCAACTCTCGCTCTCTTGAAGACGGAAGGGACGTAGCCAGCGGTCAGGGATGAGTTGATGAGCGAGGTGAGGTAAGGGAGAAGGTCTCCCGGAAATGGTCTGGAGAAGAGAGGAGGGGATAGGGTCAAGCGGGCAGGTTGTTGGGCGGCCGGCCGTCACAAGACGCGAGATTTCATCTGGAGAGAGAGGGGAGAAAGAGGTCAGAGCACAGGGTAGGGCAGTGTGAGCAGAACCAGCGATGTCGGTTGACTTAGCAAACGAGGATCGGATGTCGTCGACCTTCTTTTCAAAATGGTTGACGAAGTCATCTGCAGAGAGGGAGGATGGGGGGAGGGGGAGGACGATTCAGGAGGGAGGAGAACGTGGCAAAGAGCTTCCTAGGGTTAGAGGCAGATGCTTGGAATTTAGAGTGGTAGAAAGTGGCTTTAGCAGCAGAGACAGAAGAGGAAAATGTAGAGAGGAGGGAGTGAAAGGATGCCAGGTCCGCAGGGAGGCGAGTTTTCCTCCATTTCCGCTCGGCTGCCCGGAGCCCTGTTCTGTGAGCTCGCAATGAGTCGTCGAGCCACGGAGCGGGAGGGGAGGACCGAGCCGGCCTGGAGGATAGGGGACATAGAGAGTCAAAGGATGCAGAAAGGGAGGAGAGGAGGGTTGAGGAGGCAGAATCAGGAGATAGGTTGGAGAAGGTTTGAGCAGAGGGAAGAGATGATAGGATGGAAGAGGAGAGAGTAGCGGGGAGAGAGAGCGAAGGTTGGGACGGCGCGATACCATCCGAGTAGGGGCAGTGTGGGAAGTGTTGGATGAGAGCGAGAGGAAAAGGATACAAGGTAGTGGTCGGAGACTTGGAGGGGAGTTGCAATGAGGTTAGTGGAAGAACAGCATCTAGTAAAGATGAGGTCGAGCGTATTGCCTGCCTTGTGAGTAGGGGGAAGGTGAGAGGGTGAGGTCAAAAGAGGAGAGGAGTGGAAAGAAGGAGGCAGAGAGGAATGAGTCAAAGGTAGACGTGGGGAGGTTAAAGTCGCCCAGAACTGTGAGAGGTGAGCCGTCCTCAGGAAAGGAGCTTATCAAGGCATCAAGCTCATTGATGAACACTCCGAGGAACCTGGAGGGCGATAAATGATAAGGATGTTAAGCTTGAAAGGGCTGGTAACTGTGACAGCATGGAATTCAAAGGAGGCGATAGACAGATGGGTAAGGGGAGAAAGAGAGAATGACCACTTGGGAGAGATGAGGATCCTGGTGCCACCACCCCGCTGACCAGAAGCTCTCGGGGTAGTATTGCCAATGGAAAACTACAGGGTCAGTAGTATTGCCAATGGAAAACTACAGGGTCAGTAGTATTGTCAATGGAAAACTACAGGGTCAGTAGTATTGTCAATGGAAAACTACAGGGTCAGTAGTATTGTCAATGGAAAACTACAGGGTCAGTAGTATTGTCAATGGAAAACTACAGGGTCAGTAGTATTGTCAATGGAAAACTACAGGGTCAGTAGTATTGTCAATGGAAAACTACAGGGTCAGTAGTATTGTCAATGGAAAACTACAGGGTTAGTATTATTGTCAATGAAAAACGACAGGGTTAGTATTAGTGCCTTGCTCAAGGTCATAGTAGTGCCCTACTACCCCTATAGACCCTGGTCTAAAGTAGTGCCCTACTACCATATAGACCCTGGTTTAAAGTAGTGCACTACTACCCTATAGACCCTGGTCTAAAGTAGTGCACTACTACCCTATAGACCCTGGTCTAAAGTAGTGTACTACTACCCTATAGACCCTGGTCTAAAGTAGTGCACTACTACCCTATAGAGCCTGGTCTAAAGTAGTGCACTACTACCCCTATAGACCCTGGTCTAAAGTAGTGTACTACTACCCTATAGACCCTGGTCTAAAGTAGTGCCCTACTACCATATAGACCCTGGTTTAAAGTAGTGCACTACTTCCCTATAGACCCTGGTCTAAAGTAGTGCTCTACTACCCTATAGGTCCTGGTCTAAAGTAGTGCCCTACTACCCCTATAGACCCTGGTCTAAAGTAGTGTACTACTACCCTATAGACCCTGGTCTGAAGTAGTGCACTACTACCCTATAGAGCCTGGTCTAAAGTAGTGCACTACTACCCCTATAGACCCTGGTCTAAAGTAGTGTACTACTACCCTATAGACCCTGGTCTAAAGTAGTGCCCTACTACCATATAGACCCTGGTTTAAAGTAGTGCACTACTACCCTATAGACCCTGGTCTAAAGTAGTGCTCTACTACCCTATAGGTCCTGGTCTAAAGTAGTGCCCTACTACCCCTATAGACCCTGGTCTAAAGTAGTGCCCTACTACCCCTATAGACCCTGGTCTAAAGTAGTGCCCTACTACCATATAGACCCTGGTCTAAAGTAGTGCCCTACTACCCCTATAGACCCTGGTCTAAAGTAGTGCCCTACTACCCCTATAGACCCTGGTCTAAAGTAGTGCCCTACTACCCCTATAGACCCTGGTCTAAAGTAGTGCCCTACTACCCCTATAGACCCTGGTCTAAAGTAGTGCCCTACTACCATATAGACCCTGGTTTAAAGTAGTGCACTACTACCCTATAGACCCTGGTCTAAAGTAGTGCACTACTACCCTATAGACCCTGGTCTAAAGTAGTGTACTACTACCCTATAGACCCTGGTCTAAAGTAGTGCACTACTACCCTATAGAGCCTGGTCTAAAGTAGTGCACTACTACCCCTATAGACCCTGGTCTAAAGTAGTGTACTACTACCCTATAGACCCTGGTCTAAAGTAGTGCCCTACTACCATATAGACCCTGGTTTAAAGTAGTGCACTACTTCCCTATAGACCCTGGTCTAAAGTAGTGCTCTACTACCCTATAGGTCCTGGTCTAAAGTAGTGCCCTACTACCCCTATAGACCCTGGTCTAAAGTAGTGTACTACTACCCTATAGACCCTGGTCTGAAGTAGTGCACTACTACCCTATAGAGCCTGGTCTAAAGTAGTGCACTACTACCCCTATAGACCCTGGTCTAAAGTAGTGTACTACTACCCTATAGACCCTGGTCTAAAGTAGTGCCCTACTACCATATAGACCCTGGTTTAAAGTAGTGCACTACTACCCTATAGACCCTGGTCTAAAGTAGTGCTCTACTACCCTATAGGTCCTGGTCTAAAGTAGTGCCCTACTACCCCTATAGACCCTGGTCTAAAGTAGTGCCCTACTACCCCTATAGACCCTGGTCTAAAGTAGTGCCCTACTACCATATAGACCCTGGTCTAAAGTAGTGCCCTACTACTCCTATAGACCCTGGTCTAAAGTAGTGCCCTACTACCCCTATAGGCCCTGGTCTAAAGTAGTGCACTACTACCCTATAGACCCTGGTCTAAAGTAGTGCCCTACTACCCCTATAGACCCTGGTCTAAAGTAGTGCACTACTACCCTATAGACCCATGGTCTAAAGTAGTGCCCTACTACCCTATAGACCCTGGTCTAAAGTAGTGTACTACTACCCTATAGACCCTGGTCTAAAGTAGTGCACTACTACCCTATAGAGCCTGGTCTAAAGTAGTGCACTACTACCCCTATAGACCCTGGTCTAAAGTAGTGTACTACTACCCTATAGACCCTGGTCTAAAGTAGTGCCCTACTACCATATAGACCCTGGTTTAAAGTAGTGCACTACTACCCTATAGACCCTGGTCTAAAGTAGTGCTCTACTACCCTATAGACCCTGGTCTAAAGTAGTGCACTACTACCCTATAGACCCTGGTCTAAAGTAGTGTACTACTACCCTATAGACCCTGGTCTAAAGTAGTGCACTACTACCCTATAGAGCCTGGTCTAAAGTAGTGCACTACTACCCCTATAGACCCTGGTCTAAAGTAGTGTACTACTACCCTATAGACCCTGGTCTAAAGTAGTGCCCTACTACCATATAGACCCTGGTTTAAAGTAGTGCACTACTACCCTATAGACCCTGGTCTAAAGTAGTGCTCTACTACCCTATAGGTCCTGGTCTAAAGTAGTGCCCTACTACCCCTATAGACCCTGGTCTAAAGTAGTGCCCTACTACCCCTATAGACCCTGGTCTAAAGTAGTGCCCTACTACCATATAGACCCTGGTCTAAAGTAGTGCCCTACTACTCCTATAGACCCTGGTCTAAAGTAGTGCCCTACTACCCCTATAGGCCCTGGTCTAAAGTAGTGCACTACTACCCTATAGACCCTGGTCTAAAGTAGTGCCCTACTACCCCTATAGACCCTGGTCTAAAGTAGTGCACTACTACCCTATAGACCCATGGTCTAAAGTAGTGCCCTACTACCCTATAGACCCTGGTCTAAAGTAGTGCCCTACTACCCCTATAGACCTTGGTCTAAAGTAGTGCACATCTACCCTATAGACCCTGGTCTAAAGTAGTGCCCTACTACCCTATAGACCCTGGTCTAAAGTAGTGCCCTACTACCCCTATAGACCCTGGTCTAAAGTAGTGCCCTACTACCCCTATAGGCCCTGGTCTAAAGTAGTGCACTACTACCCTATAGACCCTGGTCTAAAGTAGTGCCCTACTACCCCTATAGACCCTGGTTTAAAGTAGTGTCCTACTACCCCTATGGACCCTGGTCTAAAGTAGTGCCCTACTACCCCTATAGACCCTGGTCTAAAGTAGTGCCCTACTACCCCTATAGACCCTGGTTTAAAGTAGTGCCCTACTGCCCCTATAGACCCTGGTCTAAAGTAGTGCCCTACTACCCCTATAGATCCTGGTCTAAAGTAGTGCACTACTACCCTATAGACCCTTGTCTAAAGTAGTGCCCTACTACCCCTATAGACCCTGGTCTAAAGTAGTGCCCTACTACCCCTATAGACCCTGGTCTAAAGTAGTGCCCTACTACCCCTATAGGCCCTGGTCTAAAGTAGTGCCCTACTAACCCTATAGACCCTAGTCTAAAGTAGTGCCCTACGACCCCTATAGACACTGGTCTAAAGTAGTGCCCTACTAACCCTACAGACACTGGTCTAAAGTAGTGCCCTATTAACCCTATAGACACTGGTCTAAAGTAGTGCCCTACTAACCCTATAGACACTGGTCTAAAGTAGTGCCCTACTAACCCTATAGACACTGGTCTAAAGTAGTGCCCTACTAACCCTATAGACACTGGTCTAAAGTAGTGCCCTACTAACCCTATAGACCCTGGTCTAAAGTAGTGCCCTACTAACCCTATAGACACTGGTCTAAAGTAGTGCCCTACTAACCCAATAGACACTTGTCTAAAGTGGTGCCCTACTACCCCTATAGACCCTGGTCTAAAGTAGTGCCCTACTAACCCTATAGGTCCTGGTCCCGATAGAGAACTTTGAGAACCTGTACGGTGCTGTCCAAACTTACCCAACATAGATGTCTACGATCTTTTCAGATTCTGCACAAAACATGCTATTTCGATACAGCTACGACTTTTTCACAGCAGGAGAATTAACTCAGCAGGTTAGGAGAATTAACTCAGCAGGTTAGGAGAATTAACACAGCAGGTTAGGAGAATTAACTCAGCAGGTTAGGAGAATTAACACAGCAGGTTAGGTGAATTAACACAGCAGGTTAGGAGAATTACACAGCAGGTTAGGAGAATTAACACAGCAGGTTAGGAGAATTAACACAGCAGGTTAGGTGAATTAACACAGCAGGTTAGGAGAATTACACAGCAGGCTAGGAGAATTAACACAGCAGGTTAGGAGTATTAACACAGCAGGTTAGGAGTATTAACACAGCAGGTTAGGAGAATTAACACAGCAGGCTAGGAGAATTAACACAGCAGGTTAGGAGTATTAACACAGCAGGTTAGGTGAATTAACACAGCAGGTTAGGAGTATTAACACAGCAGGTTAGGAGTATTAACACAGCAGGTTAGGTGAATTAACACAGCAGGTTAGGAGTATTAACACAGCAGGTTAGGAGAATTAACACAGCAGGTTAGGAGAATTAACACAGCAGGTTAGGAGAATTAACACAGCAGGTTAGGGGAATTAACACAGCAGGTTAGGAGAATTAACACAGCAGGTTAGGAGAATTAACACAGCAGGTTAGGGGAATTAACACAGCAGGTTAGGAGAATTAACGCAGCAGGTTAGGAGAATTAGGATAACAGGTTAGGAGAATTAACACAGCAGGTTAGGAGAATTAACACAGCAGGTTAGGAGAATTAACACAGCAGGTTAGGAGTATTAACACAGCAGGTTAGGGGAATTAACGCAGCAGATTAGGAGAATTAACGCAGCAGGTTAGGAGAATTAACGCAGCAAGTTAGGAGAATTAACACAGCAGGTTAGGAGTATTAACACAGCAGGCTAGGAGAATTAGGATAACAGGTTAGGAGAATTAACGCAGCAAGTTAGGAGAATTAACACAGCAGGTTAGGAGAATTAACGCAGCAGGTTAGGAGAATTAACACAGCAGGTTAGGAGAATTAACTCAGCAGGTTAGGGGAATTAACGCAGCAGGTTAGGAGAATTAACGCAGCAGGTTAGGAGAATTAACACAGCAGGTTGACACTGACAAACCCATTGTATAATTGTTGATTACTTATACGCAGCAAGAAAAGAGACGTCCCTTTTTCAGGATCTCTCAAAGATAATTAGTGAAAATCCAAATAACTTCACAGATCTTCATTGTAAAGGATTTATTAACCACTGTTTCTCATATTTGGTCAATGAACCATAAACGATTAATGAACATGCACCTGTGGAACGGTCGTTAAGACACTAACAGCTTATAGAAGGTAGGCAATTAAGGTCACAGTTATAAAAACTTAGGACACTAAAAAGGCCTTTCAACTAACTCTGAAAAACACTAAAGAAAGATGCCCAGGGTCCCTGCTCATCTGCGTGAACGTGTCTTAGGCATGCTGCAAGGAGGCATGAGGACTGCAGATGTGGCCAGGGCAATACATTGCAATGTCCGTACTGTGAGACGCCTAAGACAGCGCTACAGGGAGACAGGATGGACAGCTGATCATCCTCGCAGTGGCAGACCACATGTAAACAAAACCTGTACAGAATCGGTACATAAGAACATCACACCTGCGGGACAGGTACAGGATGGCAACAACAACTGCCTGAGTTACACCAGGAACGCACAATCCCTCCATCAGTGCTCAGACTGTCCGCAATAGGCTGAGAGAGGCTGGACTGAAGGCTTGTAGGCCTGTTGTAAGGCAGGTCCTCACCAGACATCACCGGCACAACGTCGCCTATGGGCACAAACCCACCGTTGCTGGACCAGACAGAACTGGCAAAAAGTGCTCTGTCGAGTCGCGGTTTTGTCTCACCAAGGGTGATGTTCGGGTTTGTGTTTATCGTCGAAGGAATGAGTGTTACACTGAGGCCTGTACTCTACAGTGGGATTGATTTGGAGGTGGAGGGTCCGTCATGGTCTGGGGTGGTGTGTCACAGCATCATCGTACTCAGCTTGTTGTCATTGCAGGCAATCTCAACACTGTGCGTTACAGGGAAGACATCCTCCTCCCTCATGTGGTACCCTTCCTGCAGACTCATCCTGACATGACCCTCCAGAATGACAACGCCACCAGCCATACTGCTCGTTCTGTGAGTGATTTCCTGCAAGACAGGAATGTCAGTGTTCTGCCATGGCCAGCGAAGAGCCCGGATCTCAATCCCATTGAGCACGTCTGGGACCTGTTGGATCGGAGGGTGAGGGCCAGGGCCATTCCCCTGAGAAATGTCTGGGAACTTGCAGGTGCCTTGGTGGAAGAGTGGGATAACATCTCACAGCAAGAACGGGCAAATCTGGTGCAGTCCATGAGGAGGAGATGCACTGCAGTACTTAATGCAGCTGGTGGCCACACCTGATACTGAATGTTATTTTGATTTTTGTTCAGGGACACATTATTCAATTTCTGTTAGTCACATGTCTGTGGAACTTGTTCAGTTTATGTCTCAGTTGTTGAATCTTGTTATGTTCATACAAATATTTACACGTTACATTTGCTGAAAATAAACGCAGTTGACATTGAGAGGACGTTTCTTTTTTGTCTGAGTTTATGAACCTATTTCAACCCCTTGAATCTGAAGTTCTAAAACATTCTGTTGTTTTCCACCTCAAAGACAATAATTCTAATCCAACAACCCCATCTGTACCACAGGCTTCAGACGACCTAGCTGAGACAATGCTGCGTCCCAATATCGCTCTTTTCCCTACATAGTGCACTGTAGGCCCTGGTCGAAGGTAATGCACTATGTTAGGGTGCCATTTGGGACGCAACTGAGAGGAGATTATGGTGCTTATTGCATGATGAGCATAAGATGATTGTGTTGAGTCTTGTCTTGTAGAGCAGCATCCTGGGGTCAGAATTCAGAACAGGAGATTAGACCTCAGCTGAGGCTGAGCTGATCAACCAGCAGGACACTATTAGGGGTGGGAATGGTCAGGGACCTCTACATACGATATTATCACCATACTTAAGTGCTGATATTATATGTGACTCACCACCTGGATTCGTTCTTATTTAGCAACATTTTTTATATATATATATATATATTTTTTTTTACATTGGATAAAAGTAGAGACTCAGAGCTACAAAATGGTATATCATACACTGCAGTTGAGGAACAATGGGAAAGTAAATCTGCTTTGACAGTTGATCAACTTGTAATCTTACTTTTGAGAAAACCGTCTTTCAATGTTTTTTTGTACTACTATTGGAAAGACCTTCTTTGTCTACATCCATTCAGCTTTAGTCCCACCCATCTCTTTACGGGTTGATCCGAATGTACTAACAGCACCATTTAAGCTAACGTGCTAGCTACTTGCTAGCTACTTCCAGACATCTAAGTGACATCTAAGTGAGAGAACAGCTCATTTTGATATCTCTGTGATTGTCATTGTGATATCTCTGTGATTGTCATTGTGATATCTCTCTGATTGTCATTGTGATATCTCTCTGATTGTCATTGTGATATCTCTGTGATTGTCATTGTGATATCTCTGTGATTGTCATTGTGATATCTCTCTGATTGTCATTGTGATATTTCTCTGATTGTCATTGTAATATCTCTGTGATTGTCATTGTGATATCTCTCTGATTGTCATTGTGATATCTCTCTGATTGTCATTGTGATATCTCTCTGATTGTCATTGTGATATTTCTCTGATTGTCATTGTGATATCTCTCTGATTGTCATTGTGATATCTCTGTGATTGTCATTGTGATATCTCTGTGATTGTCATTGTGATATCTCTCTGATTGTCATTGTGATATCTCTCTGATTGTCATTGTGATATCTCTCTGATTGTCATTGTGATATCTCTGTGATTGTCATTGTGATATCTCTGTGATTGTCATTGTGATATCTCTGTGATTGTCATTGTGATATCTCTCTGATTGTCATTGTGATATCTCTCTGATTGTCATTGTGATATCTCTCTTATTATTGTGATATCTCTCTGATTGTCATTGTGATATCTCTCTGATTGTCATTGTGATATCTCTCTTATTATTGTGATATCTCTCTGATTGTCATTGTGATATCTCTGTGATTGTCATTGTGATATCTCTGTGATTGTCATTGTGATATCTCTCTGATTGTCATTTTGATATCTCCGTGTTTGTCATTTTCCTTCTATATTCTGCAGAGAGTATTGTCTACTGAGTGAGAGGACGAGATGTTCTAGATCCCACCTGTTGGGTCTAGCCAGATGTAGTGGGATTGTGTCAGACTGTATTATCACTAGAAAAGGCCTCGTCATAACTCTCTTCATGCTCACTGGACACATCCATTAATACCTGGGCTGCTTTCATTTTCTAAATTGCCTTTCAATTGCTACTCTTAATAACATGCAGGTGTGTGTGTGTGTAGTGTGTGTGTGTAGTGTGTGTGTGTGTGTGTGTGTGTGTGTGTGCGTGTAGTGTGTGTGTGTGTGTGTGTGTGTGTGTGTGTGTGTGTGTGTGTGTGTGTGTGTGTGTGTGTGTGTGTGTGTGTGTGTGTGTGTGTGTGTGTGTGTGTGTGTGTGTGTGTGTGTGTGTGTGTGTGTAGTGTGTGTGTGTATGTGTGCTGTGCGTGTGTGTGTCTCTCTCTCTCTCCGTGCGTGTGTGTGTTCACGCGTGGGTTCCTGGCATGTGTGTGTGTGTGTGTGTGTGTCTCTCTCGCTCTCTCTCTGTGTGTGCGTGTGTTCATGCGTGCGTTTCTGGCGTGTGTGTGTTGGTTTGGTACATGAGATGGAGCCTAAGTACTGTATTGATGCAGTATCCCTCCTCAACAACAGAGCTATGTTTAGACCTGGTAGATTGAATTAAGGTGAGGACCACAAAAGACACACTCATTCTTCTCAGTGGTCCTCTATCCAAGGTCCTTTTCCTGTGCTTCTCCTGTTTTACCAATGCAATGCCAAGAACTTGTTGTATTGGAGGCTATTATTGCTCAGGCTAACACGTTGTGGTGCAGTATAGCCAGAGTATATGGTATCTCTAACATGTTGTGGTGCAGTATAGCCAGAGTATTTGGTATCTCTAACATGGCTAGTGGTATAGTATAGCCAGAGTATTTGGTATCTCTAACATGGCTAGTGGTGCAGTATAGCCAGAGTATATGGTATCTCTAACATGGCTAGTGGTACAGTATAGCCAGAGTATATGGTATCTCTAACATGGCTAGTGGTACAGTATAGCCAGAGTATTTGGTATCTCTAACATGGCTAGTGGTGCAGTATAGCCAGAGTATATGGTATCTCTAACATGTTGTGGTGCAGTATAGCCAGAGTATATGGTATCTCTAACACGTTGTGGTGCAGTATAGCCAGAGAATATGGTATCTCTAACACGTTGTGGTGCAGTATAGCCAGAGAATATGGTATCTCTAACACGTTGTGGTGCAGTATAGCCAGAGTATATGGTATCTCCAACACGTTGTGGTGCAGTATTGCCAGAGTATATGAGACAACATTGTGGATATAGAAGTTAAGGGCTCCATTTAATATGTATCTCATGAAGCATCACAGATTACACAATTTAAATGTGAAGGTAATGTTTGATTGAGCCGACATATGCAGCACATACCGTAAATCTCTGCGAACACGGGAACTTTATTTGAATGGTCCGACTGTAGATGCTCAACAGACTATCAGTAACATTTCAACTAATCGATTAGCCCTAACCTTAGTCCCGTGTGAATCACTGATTAGAGCAAAACACCATAGTTTTGGGTTCGATTCCCACAGGGGACCAGTATGAAAATGTATGCACACACTACTGTAGTGACTCTGGATCAGAGAGTCTGCTAAATGACTCACTACTGTAGTGGCTCTGGATCAGAGAGTCTGCTAAATGACTCACTACTGTAAGTGTCTCTAGATCAGAGTGTCTGTTAAATGACTCACTACTGTAGTGTCTCTGGATAAGAGAGTCTGCAAAAAAATAAAAACTTACCCTAACTTTATTCTAAACAGAACCTTAGGAAGCGATTGCTTATCAACAGATAGTTTATTGACACTCTTAAAAGAAAATATGTTTTCCAGATCGTAATAGGGTTCTTCAGCTGTTCCCATAGGAGAACCCTTTTTTTGTTCCAGGTAGAACCCTTATTTGTTTCATGTAGAACCGTTTCCACATGAAACCCAAGAGGGTTCTACCTGGAACCAAATAGGGTTCTCCTGTGGGGACAGCTGAAGAACCCTGTTACGATCTGGAACACTAAGAATAAAGGGTTCCAACAGGGTTCTTCAGGGTTCTTCAGCTGTTCCCATAGAACCCTGTTGGAACCCTTTATTCTTAGTGTTCCACCATCTGTAGTGCAGATAGACTATCCAAACGATCCAACTGAAGAGTGACGGAAGCTGGACATCTGCGATGTGGATTGAATAGAGCGTATTCGATAAACACATGACGTATTAAATGGAGAGTGACTCTGAGCCGGGCCGGGCCGCAGACAAGGGTTTATTTCATTGGACTTTTAGAATTAGACTTCAGTGAGGACCACGTCAGATCCAGTCATTCTTCTCAGTGGTCCTCTACCCAGGGTTGATTCCCAGGTGTTTCCAAGGCAATGAGAACAACTTACTGTTCTGGTACCCTCAGATGTAATGTTGGCAAGGTTAAGACATGGTGGTAGTATTGTTAAGGTTAAGACATGGTGGTAGTATTGTTAAGGTTAAGACATGGTGGTAGTATTGTTAAGGTTAAGACATGGTGGTAGTATTGTTAAGGTTAAGACATGGTGGTGGTAGTATTGTTAAGGTTAAGACATGGTGGTAGTATTGTTAAAGTTAAGACATGGTGGTGGTAGTATTGTTAAGGTTAAGACATGGTGGTGGTATTGTTAAGGTTAAGACATGGTGGTGGTATTGTTAAGGTTAAGACATGGTGGTAGTATTGTTAAGGTTAAGACATGGTGGTGGTATTGTTAAGGTTAAGACATGGTGGTAGTATTGTAAAGGTTAAGACATGGTGGTAGTATTGTTAAGGTTAAGACATGGTGGTAGTATTGTTAAGGTTAAGACATGGTGGTAGTATTGTTAAGGTTAAGACATGGTGGTAGTATTGTTAAGGTTAAGACATGGTGGTAGTATTGTTAAGGTTAAGACATGGTGGTGGTAGTATTGTTAAGGTTAAGACATGGTGGTGGTATTGTTAAGGTTAAGACATGGTGGTGGTATTGTTAAGGTTAAGACATGGTGGTGGTATTGTTAAGGTTAAGACATGGTGGTGGTATTGTTAAGGTTAAGACATGGTGGTAGTATTGTTAAGGTTAAGACATGGTGGTAGTATCGTTAAGGTTAAGACATGGTGGTAGTATCGTAAAGGTTAAGACATGGTGGTAGTATTGTTAAGGTTAAGACATGGTGGTAGTATTGTTAAGGTTAAGACATGGTGGTAGTATCATTAAGGTTAAGACATGGCGGTAGTATTGTTAATGTTAAGACATGGTGGTAGTATCGTTAAGGTTAAGACGTGGTAGTATTGTAAAGGTTAAGACATGGTGGTAGTATTGTTAAGGTTAAGACATGGTGGTAGTATTGTAAAGGTTAAGACATGGTGGTAGTATTGTTAAGGTTAAGACATGGTGGTAGTATTGTTAAGGTTAAGACATGGTGGTAGTATTGTTAAGGTTAAGACATGGTGGTAGTATTGTTAAGGTTAAGACATGGTGGTGGTAGTATTGTTAAGGTTAAGACATGGTGGTGGTATTGTTAAGGTTAAGACATGGTGGTGGTATTGTTAAGGTTAAGACATGGTGGTGGTATTGTTAAGGTTAAGACATGGTGGTGGTATTGTTAAGGTTAAGACATGGTGGTAGTATTGTTAAGGTTAAGACATGGTGGTAGTATCGTTAAGGTTAAGACATGGTGGTAGTATCGTAAAGGTTAAGACATGGTGGTAGTATTGTTAAGGTTAAGACATGGTGGTAGTATCGTTAAGGTTAAGACATGGTGGTAGTATCATTAAGGTTAAGACATGGCGGTAGTATTGTTAATGTTAAGACATGGTGGTAGTATCGTTAAGGTTAAGACGTGGTAGTATTGTAAAGGTTAAGACATGGTGGTAGTATTGTTAAGGTTAAGACATGGTGGTAGTATTGTTAAGGTTAAGACGTGGTAGTATTGTAAAGGTTAAGACATGGTGGTAGTATTGTTAAGGTTAAGACATGGTGGTAGTATTGTTAAGGTTAAGACATGGTGGTAGTATTGTAAAGGTTAAGAAATGGTGGTAGTATTGTTAAGGTTAAGACATGGTGGTAGTATCGTTAAGGTTAAGACATGGTGGTAGTATCGTAAAGGTTAAGACATGGTGGTAGTATCGTAAAGGTTAAGACATGGTGGTAGTATTGTTAAGGTTAAGACATGGTGGTAGTATTGTTCAGGTTAAGACATGGTGGTAGTATTGTTAATCTTAAGACATGGTGGTAGTATTGTCAAGGTTAAGACATGGTGGTAGTATTGTAAAGGTTAAGATATGGTGGTGGTAGTATTGTTAAGGTTAAGACATGGTGGTGGTATTGTTAAGGTTAAGACATGGTGGTGGTATTGTTAAGGTTAAGACATGGTGGTGGTATTGTTAAGGTTAAGACATGGTGGTGGTATTGTTAAGGTTAAGACATGGTGGTAGTATTGTTAAGGTTAAGACATGGTGGTAGTATCGTTAAGGTTAAGACATGGTGGTAGTATCGTAAAGGTTAAGACATGGTGGTAGTATTGTTAAGGTTAAGACATGGTGGTAGTATTGTTAAGGTTAAGACATGGTGGTAGTATCATTAAGGTTAAGACATGGCGGTAGTATTGTTAATGTTAAGACATGGTGGTAGTATCGTTAAGGTTAAGACGTGGTAGTATTGTAAAGGTTAAGACATGGTGGTAGTATTGTTAAGGTTAAGACATGGTGGTAGTATTGTTAAGGTTAAGACGTGGTAGTATTGTAAAGGTTAAGACATGGTGGTAGTATTGTTAAGGTTAAGACATGGTGGTAGTATTGTTAAGGTTAAGACATGGTGGTAGTATTGTAAAGGTTAAGAAATGGTGGTAGTATTGTTAAGGTTAAGACATGGTGGTAGTATCGTTAAGGTTAAGACATGGTGGTAGTATCGTAAAGGTTAAGACATGGTGGTAGTATCGTAAAGGTTAAGACATGGTGGTAGTATTGTTAAGGTTAAGACATGGTGGTAGTATTGTTCAGGTTAAGACATGGTGGTAGTATTGTTAATCTTAAGACATGGTGGTAGTATTGTCAAGGTTAAGACATGGTGGTAGTATTGTAAAGGTTAAGATATGGTGGTGGTAGTATTGTTAAGGTTAAGACATGGTGGTGGTAGTATTGTTAAGGTTAAGACATGGTGGTGGTAGTATTGTTAAGGTTAAGACATGGTGGTGGTAGTATTGTTAAGGTTAAGACATGGTGGTGGTAGTATTGTTAAGGTTAAGACATGGTGGTGGTAGTATTGTTAAGGTTAAGACATGACGGTGGTAGTATTGTTAAGGTTAAGACATGGTGGTGGTAGTATTGTTAAGGTTAAGACATGGTGGTGGTAGTATTGTTAAGGTTAAGACATGGTGGTGGTAGTATTGTTAAGGTTAAGACATGGTGGTGGTAGTATTGTTAAGGTTAAGACATGGTGGTGGTAGTATTGTTAAGGTTAAGACATGGTGGTGGTAGTATTGTTAAGGTTAAGACATGGTGGTAGTATTGTTAAGGTTAAGACATAGTGGTGGTAGTATTGTTAATGTTAAGACATGGTGGTAGTATTGTTAAGGTTAAGACATGGTGGGTTAAGACATGGTGGTGGTAGTATTGTTAATGTTAAGACATGGTGGTAGTATTGTTAAGGTTAAGACATGGTGGGTTAAGACATGGTGGTGGTAGTATTGTTAAGGTTACGACATGGTGGTAGTAGTATTGTTAAGGTTAAGACATGGTGGTAGTAGTATTGTTAAGGTTAAGACATGGTGGTGGTAGTATTGTTAAGGTTAAGACATGGTGGTGGTGGTATTGTTAAGGTTAAGACATGGTGGTAGCATTGTTAAGGTTAAGACATGGTGGTGGCATTGCTAATGTTAAGACATGGTGGTAGTATTGTTAAGGTTAAGACATGGTGGTAGTATTGTTAAGGTTAAGACATGGTGGTAGTTTTGTTCAGTTTAAGCCATGGTGGTAGTATTGTTAAGGTTAAGACATGGTGGTGGTAGTATTGTTAAGGTTAAGACATGGCGGTAGTATTGTTAAGGTTAAGATATGGTGGTAGTATTGTTAAGGTTAAGACATGGTGGTAGTAGTATTGTTAAGGTTAAGACATGGTGGTGGTGGTATTGTTAAGGTTAAGACATGGTGGTAGCATTGTTAAGGTTAAGACATGGTGGTGGTATTGCTAATGTTAAGACATGGTGGTAGTTTTGTTCAGGTTAAGCCATGGTGGTAGTATTGTTAAGGTTAAGACATGGTGGTGGTAGTATTGTTAAGGTTAAGACATGGTGGCGGTAGTATTGTTAAGGTTAAGATATGGTGGTAGTATTGTTAAGGTTAAGACATGGTGGTAGTATTGTTTAGGTTAAGACATGGAGGTGGTAGTATTGTTAAGGTTAAGACATGGTGGTAGTATTGTTTAGGTTAAGACATAGTGGTGGTAGTATTGGCATGGTTGCCGGTGGTGGTGGTGGTATTGTTAAGGTTAAGACATGGTATTAGTATCATCACAGTATGTGAGACCAAGGGTATATGAGTACGGAAGTCTATGAGCCACTCAATTCAATCTTTAATTCTAATGAGCAAATCATAAATCAATATCATGTTTGCAATTCCGTTTCCTCTAAATGGGTTAGCGTGTTTTGAGATACAAATCAAAGTAATATATTCCATGATCATCTTCATGATGGAGTATTCATAATGTTTAATATTTCCTTTCCATGGTACTATCCAGTACAACATTGAGACTTTTAAAAATGTAATGTCATTTCTTAAATGACTAATCATTTCTCACGTTTGCCGTTTCATTTCCTTGTTGTGACAGCATGAACTGGGACAAAAATAAAACGTAATTATCAACTGCCAATTATTTTCCATACAGTCAAAATAAAATACAACCAAATCCGATAACCAATCTGTTATTCAATGTGTTTCTATGGGCTAATAGCAGTAAGGACTATCTGTTATTCAATGTGTTTCTATGGGCTAATAGCAGTAAGGCCTATCTGTTATTCAATGTGTTTCTATTGGCTAATAGCAGTAAGGACTATCTGTTATTCAATGTGTTTCTATGGGCTAATAGCAGTAAGGACTATCTGTTATTCAATGTGTTTCTATTGGCTAATAGCAGTAAGGACTATCTGTTATTCAATGTGTTTCTATTGGCTAATAGCAGTAAGGACTATCTGTTATTCAATGTGTTTCTATGGGCTAATAGCAGTAAGGACTATCTGTTATTCAATGTGTTTCTATGGGCTAATAGCAGTAAGGACTATCTGTTATTCAATGTGTTTCTATGGGCTAACAGCAGTAAGGACTATCTGTTATTAATTGTGTTTCTATGGGCTTGTCAGGTATGCGTAAGTGGCTGTAAGGGAGTCAGGCGCAGGAGAGCAGGTGTTAGGTAGCACACGGAGCCTTTTATTCAGGCCAACCAAAAGCACACGGCACAATGAACACGGAATACAAAACGGGTAAACATAACCCAGCACAACCAGACTACGTGCTTATACAACAACACAAACATAACCCAGCACAACCAGACTAACGTGAGCATACAACAACACAAACATAACCCAGCACAACCAGACTAACGTGAGCATACAACAACACAAACATAACCCAGCACAACCAGACTAACGTGAGCATACAACAACACATACATAACCCAGCACAACCAGACTAACGTGTGTATACATCAAACACAGATAAACAATACCACACAAAGACATGGGGGAAACAGAGGGTTAAATACACAACACACAATGAGGGACAATGAGAACCAGGTGTGTGGGAAAACGAGACAAAACAAATGGAAAATGAAAAATGGATCGGCGATGGCTAGAAGGCCGGTGACGTCGACCGCCGAACAAGGAGAGGCATCGACTTCGGCAGAAGTTGTGACAGCTAGTTGCAGTAAGGACAAATTCAATGTTTGCTTTTTTAAACTAAAATTCTAAATCAAAGGGCTAAATGATCATTGGTATGATCTTAAAAACATTCCATGAGTTAGAATCAGAACAGTTTCTCAAACAGGAACAGGAAGAGGAAATAAATAGGCGATAGAACTTGATATGGAATGATTGGAGAGTAATCCCACGTTAAAATATTATCTAAATATCATTCAAATGAAACACTATAATCCCAAATATTATGTCCCAAAAATAGGGCTCATATATCATCATAATAAATCTCACGTATCATT
>NC_088417.1:3541224-3571224 GCF_034236695.1 Oncorhynchus nerka
AGGGAAGGGGGAGAGAGAGGGAAGGAGAGCGACTGGGAGAGGTAAGAGGGAGAGAGGGAGGGAAGGAGAGGTAAGAGGGAGAGGGAAGGATGCAGGACGAGACAGGGGGAGGGGGTTTTCCCTTTTCTCTTTTTATCCCAGCGGTTCTCTCCTTCTCTCTGCTCGGCAGGCGCTGAGATGTGAGGAATCAACAACAGCAGCGAGCCTCGTCTCCCGGGGAGACCAAATAAAGAAATTAAACTGTAGTAAAACCGAGTACCTTCATCTCACATTGGGCTTTACTGAACCTCAAGGGCCCGTTTCCCAGACACAGTTTCCCAGTCCTGCACTAAAAAAAACATTCTCAATAGAGATTCTCCTTTGAAAGAATTTTAAAAAATCCAGGACTAGATTTAATCGGTGTCCAGGAAACCGTCTCCAAGAGACAGGTGAACACTTGATCACATGGAATCTAATCTAATCTACTATACTAATCTAATCTACTCAGTGATGATTGGTACTAAGGGGTACATCTTTACAAAATCTAATAATCAAAAGATCTAGAGAGTTACATTTACAGGGGCAATAAAAAGTAGTTTATCTTGTAGATGAGGAGAATATCTCTGAGGCACACTGACACATGAAAATGAGTGCCCTCTGCCTCTCTAACCCAGACCTCTATCAATATTTAAAATGCACTATTAAGGACTATCAAGGGGGAAACAGAGACATTGAGGATAAAACATAACAGTTTCTATTTTGAGAGGCCTCAGTCTTTTAAGCCCGTTTAGTGAGGCTAGGAGCAGAGTCATCTTAAAGGGGAGGCTAGGAGCTGAGCTCTCTTAAAGGTGAGGCTAGGAGCTGAGCTCTCTTAAAGTTCAGGCTAAAGCTGAGCTCTCTTAAAGGTGAGACTAGGAGTTGAGCTCTCTTAAAGGGGAGGCTAGGAGCTGAGCTCTCTTAAAGGTGAGGCTAAGAGCTGAGTCCTCATAAAGGTGAGACTAAGAGCTGAGTCCTCTTAAAGGTGAGGCTAAGAGCCGAGTCCTCTTAAAGGTGAGGCTAAGAGCCGAGCTCTCTTAAAGGTGAGGCTAAGAGCTGAGCCCTCTTAAAGGTGAGGCTAGGAGCTGAGCTCTCTTAAAGGGGAGGCTAGGAGCTGAGCTCTCTTAAAGGGGAGGCTAGGAGCTGAGCTCTCTAAAAGGTGAGGCTAGGAGCTGAGCTCTCTAAAAGGTGAGGCTAGGAGCTGAGCTCTCTTAAAGGTGAGGCTAGGAGCTGAGCCATCTTAAAGGGGAGGCTAGGAGCTGAGCTCTCTTAAAGGGGAGGCTAGGAGCCGAGTCCTCTTAAAGGTGAGGCTAAGAGCCGAGTCCTCTTAAAGGTGAGGCTAAGAGCCGAGCTCTCTTAAAGGTGAGGCTAAGAGCCGAGCTCTCTTAAAGGTGAGGCTAAGAGCCGAGCTCTGTTAAAGGTGAGGCTAAGAGCTGAGTCATCTTAAAGGTGAGGCTAGTAGCTGAGTCATCTTAAAGGGGAGAGCTGAGTCATCTTAAAGGGGAGGCTAAGAGCTGAGTCCTCTTAAAGGGAGAGCTGAGTCATCTAAAAGGTGAGGCTAAAAGCTGAGTCCTCTTAAAGGTGAGGCTAATAGCTGAGTCCTCTTAAAGGTGAGGCTAATAGCTGAGCTCTCTTAAAGGTGAGGCTAAGAGCTGAGCTCTCTTAAAGGTGAGGCTAGGAGCTCAGCTGTCTTAAAGGTGAGGCTAGGAGCTGAGTCCTCATAAAGTTGAGTCTAAGAGCTGAGTCCTCTTAAAGGTGAGGCTAAGAGCCGAGTCCTCTTAAAGGTGAGGCTAAGAGCCGAGCTCTCTTAAAGGTGAGGCTAAGAGCCGAGCTCTCTTAAAGGTGAGGCTAAGAACCGAGCACTATTAAAGGTGAGGCTAAGAGCCGAGCTCTCTTAAAGGTGAGGCTAAGAGCTGAGTCATCTTAAAGGTGAGGCTAGTAGCTGAGTCATCTTAAAGGGGAGAGCTGAGTCATCTTAAAGGGGAGGCTAAGAGCTGAGTCCTCTTAAAGGGAGAGCTGAGTCATCTAAAAGGTGAGGCTAAAAGCTGAGTGCTCTTAAAGGTGAGGCTAAAAGCTGAGCCATCTTAAAGGGGAGGCCAAGAGCTGAGTCCTCTTAAAGGGGAGGCTAAGAGCTTAGTCCTCTTAAAGGGGAGGCTAATAGCTGAGTCATCTTAAATGTGAGGTTAATAGCTTAGTCCCCTTAAAGGGGAGGCTAAGAGCTTAGTCCTCTTAAAGGGGAGGCTAAGAGCTTAGTCCTCTTAAAGGGGAGGCTAAGAGCTGAGTCCTCTTAAAGGGGAGAGTAAGAGCTGAGTCCTCTTAAAGGTGAGGCTAAAAGCTGAGTCCTCTTAAAGGTGAGACTAAGAGCTGAGTCCTCTTAAAGGGGAGGCTAAGAGCTGAGTCCTCATAAAGGTGAGGCTAGGAGCTGAGTCCTCTTAAAGGTGAGAGGAAAAGCTGAGTCCTCTTAAAGGTGAGGCTAGGAGCTGAGTCCTCTTAAAGGTGAGACTAAGAGCTGAGTCCTCTTAAAGGTGAGGCTAATAGCTGAGTCCTCTTAAAGGTGGGAGCTGAGTCATCTTAAAGGTGAGGCTAAAAGCTGAGTCCTCTTAAAGGTGAGGCTAATAGCTGAGTCCTCTTAAAGGTGAGGCTAGGAGCTGAGCTCTCTTAAAGGTGAGGCTAAGAGCTGAGCTCTCTTAAAGGTGAGGCTAGGAGCTGAGCTGTCTTAAAGGTGAGGCTAGGAGCTGAGTCCTCATAAAGGTGAGGCTAAGAGCCGAGTCCTCTTAAAGGTGAGGCTAAGAGCCGAGCTCTCTTAAAGGTGAGGCTAAGAGCCGAGCTCTCTTAAAGGTGAGGCTAAGAGCCGAGCTCTCTTAAAGGTGAGGCTAAGAGCTGAGTCATCTTAAAGGTGAGGCTAGTAGCTGAGTCATCTTAAAGGGGAGAGCTGAGTCATCTTAAAGGGGAGGCTAAGAGCTGAGTCCTCTTAAAGGGAGAGCTGAGTCATCTAAAAGGTGAGGCTAAAAGCTGAGTCCTCTTAAAGGTGAGACTAAGAGCTGAGTCCTCTTAAAGGTGAGGCTAAGAGCTGAGTCCTCTTAAAGGTGAGACTAAGAGCTGAGTCCTCTTAAAGGTGAGGCTAAGAGCTGAGTCCTCTTAAAGGTGAGGCTAAGAGCTGAATCTTTAAAGGGGAGGCTAAGAGCTGAGCCCCTAAATGTGAGGCTAGGAGCTGAGCTCTCTTAAAGGTGAGGCTAGGAGCTGAGCTGTCGTAAAGGTGAGGCTAGGAGCTGAGTCCTCATAAAGGTGAGATTAAGAGCTGAGTCCTCTTAAAGGTGAGGCTAAGAGCCGAGCTCTCTTAAAGGTGAGGCTAAGAGCCGAGCTCTCTTAAAGGTGAGGCTAGGAGCTGAGTCCTCTTAAAGGAGAGACTAAGAGCTGAGTCATCTTAAAGGTGAGGCTAGTAGCTGAGTCATCTTAAAGGGGATAGCTGAGTCATTTTAAAGGGGAGGCTAAGAGCTGAGTCCTCTTAAAGGGGAAAGCTGAGTCCTCTTAAAGGTGAGGCTAATAGCTGAATCATCTTAAAGGGGAGGTTAAGAGCTGAGTCATCTTAAAGGGGAGGCTAAGAGCTGTGTCCTCTTAAAGGGGAGGCTAAGAGCTGAGTCCTCTTAAAGGGGAGGCTAATAGCTGAGTCCTCTTAAAGGTGAGGCTAAGAGCTGAGTCCTCTTAAAGGTGAGGCTAAGAGCTGAGTCCTCTTAAAGGTGGGAGCTGAGTCATCTTAAAGGTGTGGCTAAAACCTGAGTCCTCTTAAAGGTGAGGCTAATAGCTGAATCATCTTAAAGGGGGGGCTAAGAGCTGAGTCCCCTTAAAGGTGAGGCTAATAGCTGAGTCCTCTTAAAGGAGAGGCTAGATGCTGAGCTCTCTTAAAGGTGAGGATAAGAGATAGGCTCTCTTAAAGGTGAGGCTAGGAGCTGAGCTGTCTTAAAGGTGACGCTAGGAGCTGAGTCCTCATAAAGGTGAGACTAAGAGCTGAGTCCTCTTAAAGGTGAGGCTAAGAGATGAGCTCTCTTAAAGGTGAGACTAAGAGCTGAGTCCTCTTAAAGGGGAGGCTAGGAGCTGAGTCCTCTTAAAGGTGAGACTAAGAGCTGAGTCATCTTAAAGGGGAGAGCTGAGTCATCTTAAAGGGGAGGCTAAGAGCCGAGCTCTCTTAAAGGTGGGGCTAAGAGCCGAGCTCTCTTAAAGGTGAGGCTAGGAGCTGAGTCCTCTTAAAGGTGAGGCTAAGAGCTGAGTCATCTTAAAGGTGAGGCTAGTAGCTGAGTCATCTTAAAGGGGATAGCTGAGTCATCTTAAAGGGGAGGCTAAGAGCTGAGTCATCTTAAAGGGGAGAGCTGAGTCATCTTAAAGGTGAGGCTAAAAGCTGAGTCCTCTTAAAGGTGAGGCTAAAAGCTGAGTCATCTTAAAGGTGAGGCTAGTAGCTGAGTCATCTTAAAGGGGATAGCTGAGTCATCTTAAAGGTGAGGCTAGGAGCTGTGTCCTCATAAAGTTGAGTCTAAGAGCTGAGTCCTCTTAAAGGTGAGGCTAAGAGCCGAGCTCTCTTAAAGGTGAGGCTAAGAGCCGAGCTCTCTTAAAGGTGAGGCTAGGAGCTGAGTCCTCTTAAAGGTGAGACTAAGAGCTGAGTCATCTTAAAGGTGAGGCTAGTAGCTGAGTCATCTTAAAGGGGATAGCTGAGTCATCTTAAAGGTGAGGCTAGGAGCTGAGTCCTCATAAAGTTGAGTCTAAGAGCTGAGTCCTCTTAAAGGTGAGGCTAAGAGCCGAGCTCTCTTAAAGGTGAGACTAAGAGCCGAGCTCTCTTAAAGGTGAGGCTAGGAGCTGAGTCCTCTTAAAGGTGAGACTAAGAGCTGAGTCATCTTAAAGGTGAGGCTAGTAGCTGAGTCATCTTAAAGGGGATAGCTGAGTCATCTTAAAGGGGAGGCTAAGAGCTGAGTCATCTTAAAGGGGAGAGCTGAGTCATCTTAAAGGTGAGGCTAAAAGCTGAGTCCTCTTAAAGGTGAGGCTAAAAGCTGAGTCATCTTAAAGGTGAGGCTAATAGCTGAATCATCTTAAAGGGGAGGTTAAGAGCTGAGTCCTCTTAAAGTTGAGGCTAATAGCTGAGTCATCTTAAAGGGGAGGCTAAGAGCTGAGTCATCTTAAAGGGGAGGCTAAGAGCTGAGTTCTCTTAAAGGTGAGGCCAAGAGCTGAGTCCTCTTAAAGGGGAGGCTAAGAGCTGAGTCATCTTAAAGGGGAGAGCTGAGTCATCTTAAAGGGGAGGCTAAGAGCCGAGCTCTCTTAAAGGTGAGGCTAAGAGCCGAGCTCTCTTAAAGGTGAGGCTAGGAGCTGAGTCCTCTTAAAGGTGAGACTAAGAGCTGAGTCATCTTAAAGGTGAGGCTAGTAGCTGAGTCATCTTAAAGGGGATAGCTGAGTCATCTTAAAGGTGAGGCTAAAAGCTGAGTCCTCTTAAAGGTGAGGCTAAAAGCTGAGTCATCTTAAAGGTGAGGCTAATAGCTGAATCATCTTAAAGGGGAGGTTAAGAGCTGAGTCCTCTTAAAGGTGAGGCTAATAGCTGAGTCATCTTAAAGGGGAGGCTAAGAGCTGAGTCATCTTAAAGGGGAGGCTAAGAGCTGAGTCCTCTTAAAGGGGAGGCCAAGAGCTGAGTCATCTTAAAGGTGTGGCTAAAACCTGAGTCCTCTTAAAGGTGAGGCTAATAGCTGAATCATCTTAAAGGGGGGGCTAAGAGCTGAGTCCCCTTAAAGGTGAGGCTAATAGCTGAGTCCTCTTAAAGGAGAGGCTAGATGCTGAGCTCTCTTAAAGGTGAGGATAAGAGATAGGCTCTCTTAAAGGTGAGGCTAGGAGCTGAGCTGTCTTAAAGGTGACGCTAGGAGCTGAGTCCTCATAAAGGTGAGACTAAGAGCTGAGTCCTCTTAAAGGTGAGGCTAAGAGATGAGCTCTCTTAAAGGTGAGACTAAGAGCTGAGTCCTCTTAAAGGGGAGGCTAGGAGCTGAGTCCTCTTAAAGGTGAGACTAAGAGCTGAGTCATCTTAAAGGGGAGAGCTGAGTCATCTTAAAGGGGAGGCTAAGAGCCGAGCTCTCTTAAAGGTGGGGCTAAGAGCCGAGCTCTCTTAAAGGTGAGGCTAGGAGCTGAGTCCTCTTAAAGGTGAGGCTAAGAGCTGAGTCATCTTAAAGGTGAGGCTAGTAGCTGAGTCATCTTAAAGGGGATAGCTGAGTCATCTTAAAGGGAGGCTAAGAGCTGAGTCATCTTAAAGGGAGAGCTGAGTCATCTTAAAGGTGAGGCTAAAAGCTGAGTCCTCTTAAAGGTGAGGCTAAAAGCTGAGTCATCTTAAAGGTGAGGCTAGTAGCTGAGTCATCTTAAAGGGATAGCTGAGTCATCTTAAAGGTGAGGCTAGGAGCTGTGTCCTCATAAAGTTGAGTCTAAGAGCTGAGTCCTCTTAAAGGTGAGGCTAAGAGCCGAGCTCTCTTAAAGGTGAGGCTAAGAGCCGAGCTCTCTTAAAGGTGAGGCTAGGAGCTGAGTCCTCTTAAAGGTGAGACTAAGAGCTGAGTCATCTTAAAGGTGAGGCTAGTAGCTGAGTCATCTTAAAGGGGATAGCTGAGTCATCTTAAAGGTGAGGCTAGGAGCTGAGTCCTCATAAAGTTGAGTCTAAGAGCTGAGTCCTCTTAAAGGTGAGGCTAAGAGCCGAGCTCTCTTAAAGGTGAGACTAAGAGCCGAGCTCTCTTAAAGGTGAGGCTAGGAGCTGAGTCCTCTTAAAGGTGAGACTAAGAGCTGAGTCATCTTAAAGGTGAGGCTAGTAGCTGAGTCATCTTAAAGGGGATAGCTGAGTCATCTTAAAGGGGAGGCTAAGAGCTGAGTCATCTTAAAGGGGAGAGCTGAGTCATCTTAAAGGTGAGGCTAAAAGCTGAGTCCTCTTAAAGGTGAGGCTAAAAGCTGAGTCATCTTAAAGGTGAGGCTAATAGCTGAATCATCTTAAAGGGGAGGTTAAGAGCTGAGTCCTCTTAAAGTTGAGGCTAATAGCTGAGTCATCTTAAAGGGGAGGCTAAGAGCTGAGTCATCTTAAAGGGGAGGCTAAGAGCTGAGTTCTCTTAAAGGTGAGGCCAAGAGCTGAGTCCTCTTAAAGGGGAGGCTAAGAGCTGAGTCATCTTAAAGGGGAGAGCTGAGTCATCTTAAAGGGGAGGCTAAGAGCCGAGCTCTCTTAAAGGTGAGGCTAAGAGCCGAGCTCTCTTAAAGGTGAGGCTAGGAGCTGAGTCCTCTTAAAGGTGAGACTAAGAGCTGAGTCATCTTAAAGGTGAGGCTAGTAGCTGAGTCATCTTAAAGGGGATAGCTGAGTCATCTTAAAGGTGAGGCTAAAAGCTGAGTCCTCTTAAAGGTGAGGCTAAAAGCTGAGTCATCTTAAAGGTGAGGCTAATAGCTGAATCATCTTAAAGGGGAGGTTAAGAGCTGAGTCCTCTTAAAGGTGAGGCTAATAGCTGAGTCATCTTAAAGGGGAGGCTAAGAGCTGAGTCATCTTAAAGGGGAGGCTAAGAGCTGAGTCCTCTTAAAGGGGAGGCCAAGAGCTGAGTCCTCTTAAAGGGGAGGCTAAGAGCTGAGTCCTCTTAAAGGGGAGGCTAATAGCCGAGCTCTCTTAAAGATGAGGCTAAGAGACGAGCTCTCTTAAAGGTGAGGCTAAGAGCCAAGCTCTCTTAAAGGTGAGGCTAAGAGATGAGTCATCTTAAAGGGGAGGCTAGGAGCTGAGTCCTCTTAAATGTGAGGCTAAGAGCTGAGTCTTCTTAAATGGGAGGCTAAGAGCTGAGCCCTCTTAAATGGGAGGCTAATAGCTGAGTCATCTTAAAGGTGAGGCTAATAGCGGAGTCATCTTAAAGGTGAGGCTAATTGCTGAGCCATCTGAAAGGTGAGTCAGAGAGCCTAGCCCTCTTAAAGGGGAGGCTAATAGTTGCGTCACGTTAAAGGTGAAGCTAAGAATGTTTCGATTTGATAATGATGAGTCAAGACCTGCAAGACGTGTGAGAGAAAAACTGGAGGCCATAAGAGAGGTCTGGGAGAAGTTGGTGGAGTGTCTGACATTACCTCTACAACCCCGGGCCTGAAGTAACAGTGGATGAACAACTGGTTCCATTCAGAGGTACATATTCATTTTCATATCTGTAATGTAAGTGATTTTCACTGTTCATTTAATTATGTATGGCTGGAATATCATTGATTTATGTGATTGTTTTATGTGACTCTGATACTAATTACTGATTGTTAGCAGCTCCAGCAGCTCCTTTCTTCTGTGTTATGTATCCTTTAGGCAAGTCAGTTAAGAACAAATCCTTCTTCATCATGACGGCCCTACCCCGGCCAAACACGGACGACACTGGGCCAATTGTGCGCCGCCCTATGGGGGACTCCCAATCACGTCCGGATGTGATGGAGCCTCCTGAAGAGGAAGATCACCATGGTTGTCACGGTTAGAAAGAACAAGAGGCCGTCTCATCAAAGGTTGCCTTCACCCCCACGTTTCTTACCTCCCAAAGAGGAACAAGCCTGAGCTCCCCCCTGCACTCCTCACAACAACAGGGATAAGAGGCCGTCTCATCGAAATTTCTCCACCACTCTACTTTCTTACTTCCCAACAAGGAACACGAATGATGTTCTCCTGAGCACACTTATAGGCCAAAGAGTTG
Source organism: Oncorhynchus nerka (assembly GCF_034236695.1). Lineage (NCBI taxonomy): Eukaryota > Metazoa > Chordata > Actinopteri > Salmoniformes > Salmonidae > Oncorhynchus > Oncorhynchus nerka. The sequence goes on from NC_088417.1 coordinate 3,549,927, forward strand.
TGAAGTCGGTGAGATGGAAGGACATCCTAGCAAGGTTAAGTAGGCCACTCCTGCTGCGTTGTTGCTTTAGATGTATTTTAGCCCAGGCTCACTCAGCCCAGTCTCTCTCAGTCCAGTCTCTCTCAGTCCAGGCTCACTCAGCCCAGTCTCTCTCAGTCCAGGCTCACTCAGCCCAGTCTCTCTCAGTCCAGTCTCTCTCAGTCCAGGCTCACTCAGCCCAGTCTCTCTCAGTCCAGTCTCTCTCAGTCCAGGCTCACTCAGCCCAGTCTCTCTCAGTCCAGGCTCACTCAGCCCAGTCTCTCTCAGTCCAGTCTCTCTCAGTCCAGGCTCACTCAGCCCAGTCTCTCTCAGTCCAGGCTCACTCAGCCCAGTCTCTCTCAGTCCAGTCTCACTCAGCCCAGTCTCTCTCAGTCCAGTCTCTCTCAGCCCAGTCTCTCTTAGGCCAGTCTCTCTCAGTCCAGGCTCACTCAGCCCAGTCTCTCTCATCCCAGTCTCTCTCAGTCCAGTCTCTCTCAGTCCAGTCTCTCTCATGCCAGTCTCACTCAGCCCAGTCTCTCTCAGCCCAGGCTCTCTCAGTCCAGTCTCTCTCAGTCCAGTCTCTCTCAGGCCAGTCTCTCTCAGTCCAGGCTCTCTCAGTCCAGTCTTTCTCAGTCCAGTCTCTCTCAGGCCAGTCTCTCTCAGGCCAGTCTCTCTCAGCCCAGTCTCTCTCCGTCCAGTCTCTCTCAGCCCAGTCTCTCTCAGCCCAGTCTCTCTCAGTCCAGTCTCTCTCAGGCCAGTCTCTCTCAGCCCAGTCTCTCTCAGGCCAGTCCCTCTCAATCCAGTCTCTCTCAGTCCAGGCTCACTCAGCCCAGTCTCTCTCAGTCCAGGCTCACTCAGCCCAGTCTCTCTCAGTCCAGTCTCTCTCAGTCCAGTCTCTCTCAGTCCAGGCTCACTCAGCCCAGTCTCTCTCAGTCCAGTCTCTCTCATCCCAGTCTCTCTCAGTCCAGTCTCTCTCAGTCCAGGCTCACTCAGCCCAGTCTCTCTCAGTCCAGTCTCTCTCAGTCCAGGCTCACTCAGCCCAGTCTCTCTCAGTCCAGGCTCACTCAGCCCAGTCTCTCTCAGTCCAGTCTCTCTCATCCCAGTCTCTCTCAGTCCAGTCTCTCTCAGGCCAGTCTCTCTCAGTCCAGTCTCTCTCAGTCCAGGCTCACTCAGCCCAGTCTCTCTCGGTCCAGTCTCTCTCAGTCCAGTCTCTCTCAGTCCAGGCTCACTCAGCCCAGTCTCTCTCAGTCCAGTCTCTCTCATCCCAGTCTCTCTCAGTCCAGTCTCTCTCAGTCCAGTCTCTCTCAGTCCAGTCTCTCTCATGCCAGTCTCACTCAGCCCAGTCTCTCTCAGCCCAGGCTCTCTCAGTCCAGTCTCTCTCATCCCAGTCTCTCTCAGTCCAGTCTCTCTCAGTCCAGTCTCTCTCAGTCCAGTCTCTCTCATGCCAGTCTCACTCAGCCCAGTCTCTCTCAGCCCAGGCTCTCTCAGTCCAGTCTCTCTCAGTCCAGGCTCTCTCAGTCCAGTCTCTCTCAGTCCAGTCTCTCTCAGGCCAGTCTCTCTCAGGCCAGTCTCTCTCAGCCCAGTCTCTCTCAGTCCAGTCTCTCTCATGCCAGTCTCACTCAGCCCAGTCTCTCTCAGCCCAGGCTCTCTCAGTCCAGTCTCTCTCAGTCCAGTCTCTCTCAGTCCAGTCTCTCTCAGGCCAGTCTCTCTCAGGCCAGTCTCTCTCAGCCCAGTCTCTCTCTGTCCAGTCTCTCTCAGCCCAGTCTCTCTCAGCCCAGTCTCTCTCAGCCCAGTCTCTCTCAGCCCAGTCTCTCTCAGTCCAGTCTCTCTCAGGCCAGTCTCTCTCAGCCCAGTCTCTCTCAGGCCAGTCCCTCTCAGTCCAGTCTCTCTCAGTCCTCTCACAATGTCTGATAGGAGGAGAGGAGAGGAGAAAGAAAGTGTGATGTCAGAGGTTTTACTTGACACGGTTGAATATTGAATTTTGTGTGTGACCTGCGCTAAATGCGTGTGGCTGTAGCAGTCAGGGGACGCCCTGAGGGGGCAGAGAGAGGACCCGGGTACCTCGGGTAAACCAGCTGTCTGTCAGACCCTGGGTCCATAGGTCCCTGGGTCCATAGGTTGTGCACTATGTAGGGCATAGGGTGCCATTTGAGATGCAATATAGGGTGGGCAAGGACTAGACAGGGAGGGGACAGACAGGGAGGGGACAGTCAGGGAGCAGAAAAACAGGGAGGGGACAGACAGGGAGGGGACAGTCAGCGAGGGGACAGTCAGGGAGGGGACAGTCAGGGAGGGGACAGTCAGGGAGGGGACAGTCAGCAAGGGGACAGTCAGGGAGCGGACAGTCAGCGAGGGGACAGTCAGGGAGGGGACAGTCAGGGAGGGGACAGTCAGGGAGGGGACAGTCAGCAAGGGGACAGTCAGGGAGCGGACAGTCAGCGAGGGGACAGTCAGCGAGCGGACAGACAGGGAGGAGACAGACAGGGAGGGGACAGACAGGGAGGGGACAGTCAGCAAGGGGACAGTCAGGGAGGGGACAGTCAGGGAGGGGACAGTCAGCAAGGGGACAGTCAGGGAGGGGACAATCAGCAAGGGGACAGTCAGGGAGCGGACAGTCAGCGAGGGGACAGTCAGCAAGCGGACAGTCAGGGAGGGGACAGACAGGGAGGGGACAGACAGGGAGGGGACAGACAGGGAGGGGACAGTCAGCAAGGGGACAGTCAGGGAGGGGACAGTCAGGGAGGGGACTGTCAGGGAGGGGACAGTCAGCGAGGGGACAGTCAGCAAGGGGAGAGTCAGGCAGCGGACAGTCAGCGAGGGGACAGTCAGGGAGGGGACAGTCAGCGAGGGGACAGTCAGGGAGCGGACAGTCAGCGAGGGGACAGTCAGGGAGCGGACAGTTAGCGAGGGGACAGTCAGCGAGGGGACAGTCAGGGAGCGGACAGTCAGCGAGGGGACAGTCAGCGAGCGGACAGTCAGGGAGGGGACAGTCAGCGAGGGGACAGTCAGGGAGCGGACAGTCAGCGAGGGGACAGTCAGGGAGCGGACAGTCAGCGAGGGGACAGTCAGCGAGGGGACAGTCAGGGAGCGGACAGTCAGCGAGGGGACAGTCAGCGAGTGGACAGTCAGGGAGCGGACAGTCAGCGAGGGGACAGTCAGGGAGGGGACAGTCAGGGAGGGGACAGTCAGCGAGGGGACAGTCAGCGAGGGGACAGTCAGCGAGGGGACAGTCAGGGAGAGGACAGTCAGCGAGGGGACAGTCAGCGAGGGGACAGTCAGCGAGGGGACAGTCAGGGAGTGGACAGTCAGGGTCTAGGAGGCTGACAGATGGACTCCACTCTAAGATATGATAAAGTTCCTCCCTTCCTCCTCTCGTCTAATCAGGATGGAATAGGGGAAGATAAGAGGCTTAAAGGGAACGACAGAGCTTACTGCTGGTGGAAAGGGGGATGGGAGAAAGATAGAGAGAGGAGGAGGAGTGGGCAGAAAAACAAAACCTCAAGGGCTCTATAATCCTAAAGTGAAAGAGTTGTGACTCTGAGACGCACCATCTGACAAGATGCATTAAAGGTGGGGGAGGGAGATGGGAGGGGAGGAGAGGGCGAGAGGGGGGCGAATTAAAGGGAACGATGGGGTGGAGAGAGAGAGGGTGCGAATTAAAGGGAACGATGGGGTGGAGAGAGAGAGGGGAAGAACGGGGAGGAGAGGGAGAGAAGGGAAGAGAGGGCGAGAGGGGACGAATTAAAGGGAACGATGGGGTGGAGAGAGAGAGAGGGGAGAGAGGGAGAGAGGGGGCGTATTAAAGGGAACGATGGGGTGGAGAGAGAGACAGGGAGAGAGGGGAAGAGAGGGCGAGAGGGGGCGAATTAAAGGGAAAGATGGGGTGGAGAGAGAGACAGGGAGAGAGGGGAAGAGAGGGCGAGAGGGGGCAAATTAAAGGGAAAGATGGGCGGGAGAGAGAGACGGGGAGAGAGGGGAAGAACGGGGAGGAGAGGGAGAGAGACGAGGACTTTAGGATGAACAAAAGAAGATAGGAGGATGAGCTTGACATGACAAAAGAAAGATTGCTCTGGAAACCAGCTGTCACCACGGTGATGAAGGAAATAAGGGCTCTGTCCCAGTCAGAGAACATAGAATGTTTGGAACTAAGAATGTATAGTGACATAGAGTACAGAACACATTCTATTTCCATACCCTGAACCTGCTTCTGGTCTACATTATGACCCCTGCTGCTGGTGTGGAGAGAGAGCTTATCTTTCCTTATCTTTCCCCTGGACCAGATCATACAGTCTACAGGGAGGAGGAGACAGTCTCCAGGGAGGAGGAGACAGTCTACAGGGAGGAGGAGACAGCCCACAGGGAGGAGGAGACAGCCCACAGGGAGGATGAGACAGTCTACAGGGAGGAGGAGACAGTCTACAGGGAGGATGAGACAGCCCACAGGGAGGAGGAGACCGCCTACAGGGACACTGAGACAGCCTACAGGGACACTGAGACAGCCTACAGGGACAATGAGACGGTCTACAGGGAGGAGGAGGCAGTCTACAGGGAGGAGGAGACCGTCTACAGGGAGGATGAGACAGTCTACAGGGAAGATGAGACAGTCTACAGGGAGGAGGAGACAGTCTACAGGGAGGAGGAGACAGTCTACAGGGAGGAGGAGACAGTCTACAGGGAGGAGGAGACAGTCTACAGGGAAGATGAGACAGTCTACAGGGACAATGAGACAGTCTACATGGAGGAGGAGACAGTCTACAGGGAGGAGGAGACAGACGACAGGGAGGATGAGACAGTCTACAGGGAGGATGAGACGGTCTACAGGGAGGAGGAGACAGTCTACAGGGAGGAGACAGTCTACAGGGAGGAGGAGACAGTCTACAGGGAGGTGGAGACAGTCTACAGGGAGGAGGAGACAGTCTACAGGGAGGATGAGACAGTCTACAGGGAGGAGGAGACAGTCTACAGGGACAATGAGACAGCCTACAGGGAGGAGGAGACAGCCTACAGGGAGGAGGAGACAGCCCACAGGGAGGAGGAGACAGTCTACAGGGAGAATGAGACAGTCTACAGGGAGGATGAGACAGTCTACAGGAAGGATTTTACAGTCTACAGGGAGGAGGAGACAGCCTACAGGGAGGATGAGACAGTCTACAGGGAGGAGGAGACAGCCTACAGGGAGGAGGAGCCAGTCTACAGGGAGGAGGAGGCAGTCTCCGGGGAGGAGGAGACAGTCTACAGGGAGGATGAGACAGTCTACAGGGAGGAGGAGACAGTCTACAGGGAGGAGGAGCCAGGCTACAGGGAAGATGAGACAGTCTACAGGGAGGAGGAGACAGTCTACAGGGAGGAGTGGACAGTCTACAGGGAGGATGAGACAGTCTACAGGGAGGATTTGACAGTCTACAGGGAGGAGGATACAATCTACAGGGAGGAGGAGACAGTCTACAGGGAGGTGGAGACAGCCTACAGGGAGGATGAGACAGTCTACAGGGAGGAGGAGACAGTCTACAGGGAGGATGAGACGGTCTACAGGGAGGAGGAGACAGTCTACAGGGAGGAGGAGACAGTCTACAGGGAGGTGGAGACAGTCTACAGGGAGGAGGAGACAGTCTACAGGGAGGAGGAGACAGTCTACAGGGAGGATTTTACAGTCTACAGGGAGGAGGAGACAGCCTACAGGGAGGAGGAGGCAGTCTACAGGGAGGAGGAGACAGCCTACAGGGAGGATGAGATAGTCTACAGGGAGGAGGAGACAGTCTACAGGGAAGATGAGACAGTCTACAGGGAGGAGGAGACAGTCTACAGGGAGGAGGAGACAGTCTACAGGGAAGATGAGACAGTCTACAGGGAGGAGGAGACAGTCTACAGGGAGGAGTGGACAGTCTACAGGGAGGATGAGACAGTCTACAGGGAGGATTTGACAGTCTACAGGGAGGAGGATACAGTCTACAGGGAGGAGGAGACAGTCTACAGGGAGGATGAGACAGTCTACAGGGAGGAGGAGGCAGCCTACAGGGAGGATGAGACAGTCTACAGGGAGGATGAGACAGTCTACAGGGAGGAGGAGACAGTCTACAGGGAAGATGAGACAGTCTCCAGGGAGGAGGATGAGACAGTCTACAGGGAGGATTTTACAGTCTACAGGGAGGAGGAGACAGCCTACAGGGAGGATGAGACAGTCTAAAGGGAGGAGGAGACAGTCTACAGGGAGAAGGAGACAGCCTACAGGGAGGATGAGACAGCCTACAGGGAGGAGGAGACAGTCTACAGGGAGGAGGAGACCGTCTACAGGGAGGAGGAGGCAGTCTACAGGGACAATGAGACAGTGTACAGGGAGGATTTTACAGTCTACAGGGAGGAGGAGACAGCCTACTGGGAGGAGGAGACAGTCTACAGGGAGAAGGAGACAGCCTACAGGGAGGAGGAGCCAGTCTACAGGGAAGATGAGACAGTCTACAGGGAGGAGGAGACAGTCTACAGGGAGGAGGAGACCGTCTACAGGGAGGAGGAGACAGTCTACAGGGAGGAGGAGCCAGGAGGGAAGATGAGACAGTCTACAGGGAGGAGGAGACAGTCTACAGGGAGGAGTGGACAGTCTACAGGGAGGATGAGACAGTCTACAGGGAGGAGGAGACAGTCTACAGGGAGGAGGATACAGTCTACAGGGAGGAGGAGACAGTCTACAGGGAGGATGAGACAGCCTACAGGGAGGATGAGACAGTCTACAGGGAGGATGAGACAGTCTACAGGGAGGATGAGACAGTCTACAGGGAGGATGAGACAGTCTACAGGGAGGAGGAGACAGTCTACAGGGAGGAGGAGACAGTCTACAGGGAGGAGGGAGGAGACAGTCTACAGGAGGAGGAGACAGTCTACAGGGAGGATTTTACAGTCTACAGGGAGGAGGAGACAGTCTACAGGGACAATGAGACAGCCTACAGGGAGGAGGAGACAGCCTAGGGAGGATGAGATAGTCTACAGGGAGGAGGAGACAGTCTACAGGGAGGATGAGACAGTCTACAGGGAGGAGGAGACAGTCTACAGGGAGGAGACAGTCTACAGGGAGACAGTCTACAGGGAGGAGGAGACAGCCTACTGGGAGGAGGAGACAGTCTACAGGGAGAAGGAGACAGCCTACAGGGAGGATTTGACAGTCTACAGGGAGGAGGATACAGTCTACAGGGAGGAGGAGACAGTCTACAGGGAGGATGAGACAGTCTACAGGGAGGAGGAGGCAGCCTACAGGGAGGATGAGACAGTCTACAGGGAGGATGAGACAGTCTACAGGGAGGAGGAGACAGTCTACAGGGAAGATGAGACAGTCTCCAGGGAGGAGGATGAGACAGTCTACAGGGAGGATTTTACAGTCTACAGGGAGGAGGAGACAGCCTACAGGGAGGATGAGACAGTCTAAAGGGAGGAGGAGACAGTCTACAGGGAGAAGGAGACAGCCTACAGGGAGGATGAGACAGCCTACAGGGAGGAGGAGACAGTCTACAGGGACAATGAGACAGTGTACAGGGAGGATGAAACAGCCTACAGGGAGGAGGAGACAGCCTACTGGGACAATGAGACAGCCTACAGGGACAATGAAACAGCCTCTAGGGACAATGAGACAGCCTACAGGGACAATGAAACAGCCTCTAGGGATAATGAGACAGCCTACAGGGACAATGAGACAGCCTACAGGGACAATGAGACAGCCTTTAGGGACAATGAAACAGCCTCTAGGGACAATGAGACAGCCTACAGGGACAATGAGACAGCCTTTAGGGACAATGAGACAGCCTACAGGGACAATGAGACAGCCTCTAGGGACACTGAGACAGCCTACGGGGACAATGAGACAGCCTCTAGGGACAATGAGACAGCCTACAGGGACAATGTAGGCTGTCACAGACACACACTGACACACACAGACACGCCAACACACACATACATTAATACTGACTATGCACACTAACACACAATAACCATATCTACATACTACCTCAATCAGCCTGACTAACCAGTGTCTGTATGTAGCCTCTCTACTGTATATAACCCCTCTACTGTATGTAGCCTCTCTACTGTATATAACTTCTCTACTGAATATAGCCCCTCTACTGTATGTAGCCTCTCTACTGTATATAGCCTCTCTACTGTATATAGCCTCTCTACTGTATATAGCCTCTCTACTGTATATAGCCTCTCTACTGTATAGGGTTAGAGGCAGAGATTCCCAGTGGAAAGAGGGGAACCGGCCAGGCAGAGACAGCAAGGGCGGTTCGTTGCTCCAGAGCCTTTCCGTTCACCTTCATACTCCTGGGCCAGACTACACTCAATCATATGACCCACTGAAGAGATGAGTCTTCAGTAAAGACTTAAAGCTTGAGACCGAGTTTGCGTCTCTTACATGGGTAGGCAGACCATTCCATAAAAATGGAGCTCTATAGGAGAAAGCTCTGCCTCCAGCTGTTTGCTTAGAAATTCTAGGGACAATTAGGAGGCCTGCGTCTTGTGACCGTAGCGTACGTGTAGGTATGTACGGCAGGACCAAATCAGAGAGATAGGTAGGAGCAAGCCCATGTAATGCTTTGTAGGTTAGCAGTAAAACCTTGAAATCAGCCCTTGCCTTAACAGGAATCCAGTGTAGAGAGGCTAGCACTGGAGTAATATGATCACATTTTTGGGTTCTAGTCAGGATTCTAGCAGCCATATTTAGCACTAACTGAAGTTTATTTAGTGCTTCATCCACTATTGGTCTGTAAGTAAGCATTTCACTGTAAGGTCTGCACCTGTTGTATTCGGCGCACGTGACAAACAAACTTGGATTTGATTTGATTTTGACACGCCAACACACACACATACATTAATACTGACTCTATACACGCACACACACACTCATGTACAATCAGAATTTATGCAGCTGGTTTATCATATATCCTGATGCCTAGTCACCTTCCCCCTATACATATATACCTCCATCACTCCAGTATCCCTGTACATTGTTAATATGGTACTGACCCTGTATATAGTCACCTTCCCCCTATACATATCTACCTCCATCACTCCAGTATCCCTGTCCCCTTCCCCCTATACATATCTACCTCCATCACTCCAGTATCCCTGTCTCCTTCCCCCTATACATATCTACCTCCATCACTCCAGTATCCCTGTCCCTTTCCCCCTATACATATCTACCTCCATCACTCCAGTATCCCTGTCTCCTTACCCCTATACATATCTACCTCCATCACTCCAGTATCCCTGTACATTGTTAATATGGTACTGACCCTGTATATAGTCACCTTACCCCTATGCATATCTACCTCCATCACTCCATCACTCCAGTATCCCTGTACATTATAAACTATGAAACATAGATAAATGACATGAAGAACCAAGTAAAAAGCTGTGGAACACATTAAATGAAATTTGGGCAAAAAGGCAAACTCTGCTCCATTATTTATTGAATTAGATGGCTCATTCATCACATAACTCACTGATATTGACAACTACTTTAATGATTTTTTTCATTGGCAAGATAAGCAAACCAAGGCATGACATGCCAGAAACAAACGCCGACCCTACACATCCAAGTATAACTGGTCAAATTATGAAAGGCATTCATTGTCATTTTTTACTCCAGTATGTGTATGTGAAAAGGTGAACAAATAATTGTTGTCTATCAACAATGACAAGTCACCTGGTTCTGACAACTTGGATGGAAAATGACTGAGGATAATAGAGGATGATATTGCCACTCCTATTTGACATATCTTCAATCTCAGTTTACAAGAAAGTGTGTGACCTCAGGCCTGGAGGGAAGCAAAGGTAATTCCACTACCCAAGAAAAGTGAAGCGCCCTTTACTGGCTCAAATAGCACTATTGATTACACCTATCCAGTTGGTTAGGGCGGTCGTCATTGGTGCTTGTCCAGTTGGTTAGGGCGGTCGGGTGGTCGTCATTGGTGCTGGTCCAGTTGGATAGGGCGATAGTCATTGGTGCTGTTCCAGTTGGTTAGGGCGATAGTCATTGGTGCTGGTCCAGTTGGTTAGGGCGGTCGTCATTGGTGCTGGTCCAGTTGGTTAGGGCGGTCGTCATTGGTGCTTGTCCAGTTGGTTAGGGTGGTCGGGCGGTCGTCATTGGTGCTTGTCCAGTTGGTTAGGGCGGTCGGGTGGTCGTCATTGGTGCTGGTCCAGTTGGTTAGGGTGGTCGGGCGGTCGTCATTGGTGCTTGTCCAGTTGGTTAGGGTGGTCGGGCGGTCGTCATTGGTGCTTGTCCAGTTGGTTAGGGCGGTCGGGTGGTCGTCATTGGTGCTGGTCCAGTTGGTTAGGGCAGTCGGGTGGTCGTCATTGGTGCTGGTCCAGTTGGTTAGGGCGATAGTCATTGGTGCTGGTCCAGTTGGTTAGGGCGGTCGTCATTGTGCTGGTCCAGTTGGTTAGGCGGACATTGGTGCTTGTCCAGTTGGTTAGGGTGGTCGGGCAGTCGTCATTGGTGCTTGTCCAGTTGGTTAGGGTGGTCGTCATTGGTGCTTGTCCAGTTGGTTATGGCATTCGTCATTGGTGCTGGTCCAGTTGGTTAGGGCATTCGTCATTGGTGCTGGTCCAGTTGGTTAGGGCATTCGTCATTGGTGCTGGTCCAGTTGGTTAGGGCATTCGTCATTGGTGCTGGTCCAGCTGGTTGGGGCGGTTGTCATTGGTGCTGGTCCAGCTGGTTAGGGCGGTCGTCATTGATGCTGGTCCAGTTGGTTAGGGCGGTCGTCATTGGTGCTACAGCTGGTTAGGAGGAGACATTGATGCTGGTCAGTTGGTTAGACAGTCTCAAGGTGAGTTGCTTATGGCATCCGTCAGGTGCTGGTCAGTTGGTTAGGGCATTCGTCATTGGTGCTGGTCAGTTGGTTAGGCGATAGTCACAGGTGCTGGTCCAGCTGGTTAGAGGCGGAGGTGCTGGTCCAGTTAGTTAGGGCGGTCGTCATTGGTGCTTGTCAGTTGGTTATGGCATGAGACAGGTGCTGGTCAGTTGGTTAGGATGAGACATTGGTGCTGGTCAGTTGGTTAGGGCATTCGTCATTGGTGCTGGTCCAGTTGGTTAGGGCATTCGTCATTGGTACTGGTACAGCTGGTTAGGGCATTCGTCATTGGTGCTGGTCCAGCTGGTTGGGGCGGTTGTCAGCCTACAGCTGGTTAGGAGGAGCCATTGATGCTGGTCCAGTTGGTTAGGGCGGTCGTCATTGGTGCTTGTCCAGTTGCTTATGGCATCCGTCATTGGTGCTGGTCCAGTTGGTTAGGGCATTCGTCATTGGTGCTGGTCCAGTTGGTTAGGGCGGTCGTCATTGGTGCAGGTGGCCTGGTCTCAAGACCCTCTAGGGGAGTCACACTACTTTCACTCAAAATAACAGTTACAACACCGTCATCATCAAATGTTTGTTTTCTTCTACCAATCCTCGACTTCGGCAATGTCCTTTACAAATAGCCTCCAACACTCTACTCAATAAATTGGATGCAGTCTATCACAGTGCCATCCGTTTTGTCACCAAAGCCCCATTTACTACCCACCACTGGACCTGGCTCTCATTGGCTGGCCCTCGCTTCTACTGAGGCCAAACCCACTGGCTCCAGGTCATCTACAAGACCCTGCTAGGTAAAGTCCCCCTTATCTCAGCTCGCTGGTCACCATAGCATCACCCACCTGAGGCATGATGCAGACTCTCTAGTCATCCTCAAAACCAATTATTCTTTAAGCGACCAGTTCTCTGCTGCCAATGACTGGAACAAACTATAAATCTCTGAAACTGGAAACACTTATCTCCCTCACTAGCTTTAGCACCAGCTGTCAGAGCAGCTCACAGATTACTGAACCTGTACATAGCCCATCTATAATTTAGCCCAAACAACTACCTCTTTCCCTACTGTATTTATTTATTTATTTATTTTGCTCCTTTGCACCCAATTATTTCTATCTCTACTTTGCACATTCTTCCACAAATTAACCATTCCAGTGTTTTACTTGCTATATTGAGGAGGCCTTTTTGCCTTTACCTCCCTTATCTCACCTCACTTGCTCACATTGGATATATACTTATTTTTCTACTGCATTATTGACTGTATGTTTGTTTTACTCCATGTGTAACTCTGTGTTGTTGTATGTGTCAAACTGCTTTGCTTTATCTTGGCCAGGTCGCAATTGTAAATGGGAACTTGTTCTCAACTAGCCTACCTGGTTAAATTAAGGTCTTCTCAACTAGCCTACCTGGTTAAATAAAGGTGTTCTCAACTAGCCTACCTGGTTAAATAAAGGTGAAATAAAAAAATTAAATAAAACATGTTTTCTATCAGAAGCAGCACTACCAACCGGGCCATGTTCTGGGTACCAACCGGGCCATGTTCTGGGTACCAACCGGGCCATGTTCTGGGTACCAACTGGGCCATGTTCTGGGTACCACCCGGGCCATGTTCTGGGTACCAACCGGGCAATGTTCTGGGTACCAACCGGGCCATGTTCTGGGTACCAACCGGGCAATGTTCTGGGTACCAACCGGGCCATGTTCTGGGTACCAACCGGGCCATGTTCTGGGTGTATTTTCTATCAGAAGCAGCACTACCAACCGGGCAAAGTTCTGGGTGTGTTTTCTATCAGAAGCAGCACTACCAACCGGGCAATGTTCTGGGTGTGTTTTCTATCAGAAGCAGCACTACCAACCGGGCCATGTTCTGGGTGTGTTTTCTATCAGAAGCAGCACTACCAACCGGGCCATGTTCTGGGTGTGTTTTCTATCAGAAGCAGCACTACCAAACGGGCCATGTTCTGGGTGTGTTTTCGGTCAGAAGCAGCACTACCTATCGGGCCATGTTCTGGGTACCAACCGGGCCATGTTCTGGGTGTGTTTTCTGTCAGAAGCAACACTACCAACCGGGCCATGTCCTGGGAGTGTTTTCTATCAGAAGCAGCACTACCAACCGGGCCATGTTCTGGGGACCAACCGGGCCATGTTCTGGGTGTGTTTTCTATCAGAAGCAGCACTACCAACCGGGCCATGTTCTGGGTGTGTTTTCTATCAGAAGCAGCACTATCAACCGGGCCATGTTCTGGGTACCAACCGGGCCATGTTCTGGGTGTGTTTTCTATCAGAAGCAGCACTACCAACCGAGCCATGTTCTGGGTGTGTTTTCTATCAGAAGCAGCACTACCAACCGGGCCATGTCCTGGGTGTGTTTTCTATCAGAAGCAAGCAGCACTACCAACCGGGCCATGTTCTGGGTGTGTTTTCTATCAGAAGCAGCACTACCAACCGGGCCATGTCCTGGGTTTGTTTTCTATCAGAAGCAGCATTATCAACCGGGCCATGTTCTGGGTTCCAACCGGGCCATGTTCTGGGTGTGTTTTCTATCAGAAGCAGCACTACCAACCGGGCCATGTTCTGGGTGTGTTTTCTGTCAGAAGCAGCACTACCTACCGGGCCATGTCCTGGGTGTGTTTTCTATCAGAAGCAAGCAGCACTACCAACCGGGCAATGTTCTGGGTGTGTTTTCTATCAGAAGCAACACTACCAACCGGGCCATGCTCTGGGTGTGTTTTCTATCAGAAGCAGCACTACAAACGGGCCATGTTCTTGGTATGTTTTCGGTCAGAAGCAGCACTACCTACCGGGCCATGTTCTGGGTACCAACCGGGCCATGTCCTGGGTGTGTTTTCTATCAGAAGCAGCACTACCAACCGGGCCATGTTCTGGGGACCAACCGGGCCATGTTCTGGGGACCAACCGGGCCATTTCCTGGGTGTGTTTTCTATCAGAAGCAGCACTACCGACCGGGCCATGTTCTGGCAAGACGTTTGGAATGTTTCAGATGAAACTGCTCTGATGTGATTCCTAAATAGAGATGTTTGATCTACTGATGTGATTCCTAAATAGAGATGTTTGATCTACTGATGTGATTCCTAAATAGAGATGTTTGATCTACTGATGTGATCTGATGTGATCTGATGTGATCTGATGTGACGTGATTCCTAAATAGAGATGTTTGATCTACATGGTGTAAACGTACATCTTCTAGTGGGTGAAATATTGTATATCAAGTATTTTGTTCAAACCTGCGATATGATGAACAACTTTTGTTATAAAAAACTAAACAAAACAAAACAAATAAATAACAGAGAAACATATTAACAAGAATGCATTGACTGTTAGTGAGAAGAGAGAACATCTGTGTTTTATTTTTAGAATCTGAAATAATTAGACACAGGAATGTTTTTTCCTACTGATTTTTCTTTTTCTATTGGAGAATAAATTCCTCACCTTTTTCCGGCAGTGACGGTTTTTCATATTCCCCAAGGAGCCTTGCAACAAATGTACATCTCTCATTTAATTGGACCTAGTAACCTAGTGAATAGAAAGGCTACTGTATATGTATTTGAAGTTTGGCAGCATCATAGGCTGTGCGGTTTATAATACGACGTATACAGTCTAATTTAACAGCAGTTGATGTTCTACGTTGAAGGTACGGAAGATACGGAAGGCTCCACATGTATTTGCGTGTTTACCAACATTTGTAACTTGAGTCTGGTAATTATCTGTACAAAACAGTTCATCTGATAAAATGCAGCTTGTGAATCGTGAAACGGTCTTTTCACTCTGTCAAGGCTCAGGAGAAGACACAGATGCAGACAGTTTTGAAGTAACAGAAGTGTAATACAAAAAACAGGTGGGGCAAACGACAGGTCAAGGGCCAACGACAGGTCAAGGGCCAACGACAGGTCAAGGGTCAACGACAGGTCAAGGGTAAACGACAGGTCAAGGGCAGGTAAACGACAGGTCAAGGGTCAACGACAGGTCAAGGGTCAACGACAGGTCAAGGGTAAACGACAGGTCAAGGGTAAACGACAGGTCAAGGGCCAACGACAGGTCAAGGGCCAACGACAGGTCAAGGGCAGGTAAACGACAGGTCAAGGGTCAACGACAGGTCAAGGGTCAACGACAGGTCAAGGGTCAACGACAGGTCAAGGGTAAACGACAGGTCAAGGGTAAATGACAGGTCAAGGGTAAATGACAGGTCAAGGGTAAATGACAGGTCAAGGGAAAACGACAGGTCAAGGGCAGGTAAACGACAGGTCAAGGGCCAACGACAGGTCAAGGGCAGGCAAACGACAGGTCAAGGGCCAACGACAGGTCAAGGGCCAACGACAGGTCAAGGGCAGGTAAACGACAGGTCAAGGGTAAACGACAGGTCAAGGGTAAACGACAGGTCAAGGGCAGGTAAACGACAGGTCAAGGGCAGGTAAACGACAGGTCAAGGGCAAACGACAGGTCAAGGGCAGGTAAACGACAGGTCAAGGGCAGGTAAACGACAGGGCAAGGGTAAATGACAGGTCAAGGGCAGGTAAACGACAGGTCAAGGGTAAATGACAGGTCAAGGGTAAACGACAGGTCAAGGGTAAACGACAGGTCAAGGGTAAATGACAGGTCAAGGGCAGGTAAACGACAGGTCAAGGGTAAACGACAGGTCAAGGGTAAATGACAGGTCAAGGGTAAACGACAGGTCAAGGGTAAACGACAGGTCAAGGGTAAACGACAGGTCAAGGGCCAACGACAGGTCAAGGGCAAACGACAGGTCAAGGGTAAATGACAGGTCAAGGGCAGGTAAACGACAGGTCAAGGGCCAACGACAGGTCAAGGGCCAACGACAGGTCAAGGGCCGGCAAACGACAGGTCAAGGGCAGGCAAACGACAGGTCAAGGGCAAACGACAGGTCAAGGGCCAACGACAGGTCAAGGGCAAACGACAGGTCAAGGGCAGGTAAACGACAGGTCAAGGGCAAACAACAGGTCAAGGGCCAACGACAGGTCAAGGGCAAACGACAGGTCAGGGCCAGACAGTCACAGGGCCAAGACGAGACAGCGACAGGTCAGGGCCAGCGACAGGTCAGGGCCTACAGGTCAAGGATCAGACAAGTCAACCAGACAGGTCAAGGACCAACGACAGGTCAAGGGTCAACGACAGGTCAAGGGCCAACGACAGGTCAAGGGTCAACGACAGGTCAAGGGTCAACGACAGGTGAAGGGCAGGTAAACGACAGGTGAAGGGTAAACGACAGGTCAAGGGCAGGTAAACGACAGGTCAAGGGCAGGCAAACGACAGGTCAAGGGCAGGTAAACGACAGGTCAAGGGCAGGTAAACGACAGGTCAAGGGCCAACGACAGGTCAAGGGCAGGTAAACGACAGGTCAAGGGCAGGTAAACGACAGGTCAAGGGCAGGTAAACGACAGGTCAAGGGCAGGCAAACGACAGGTCAAGGGCAGGTAAACGACAGGCAGGCTCAGCGTCAGGGCAGGGAGAGGTCAGTAATCCAGGGTGGTGTGACAAGGTACAGAACGACAGGCAGGCTCAGCGTCAGGGCAGGGAGAAGTCAGTAATCCAGAGCAGAATCCGAATGATACAGAACGACAGGCAGGCTCAGCGTCAGGGCAGGGAGAAGTCAGTAATCCAGAGCAGAATCCGAATGGTACAGAACGACAGGCAGGCTCAGCGTCAGGGCAGGGAGAAGTCAGTAATCCAGAGCAGAATCCGAATGGTACAGAACGACAGGCAGGCTCAGCGTCAGGGCAGGGAGAAGTCAGTAATTCTTTCTGGATTCCATTAGAATGACATCACATAGAAAGGGACAGGGTTGTGTTCTTTCTGGATTCTGTTAGAATGACATCACAGAGAAAGGGACAGGGTTTTGTTCTTTCTGGATTCCATTAGAATGACATCACAGAGAAAGGGACAGGGTGTTGTTCTTTCTGGATTCCATTATCATGGGAACTACTGTTAATATAGACCCCACAGTCAGAGTTGTTTTGTCTCCTGAGAGCTAGAAAGAGAGAGAGAAAGAAATCCTCAAATTAAATAGCTGAATATTTAATTTCATTGTTTGAGCTCATGTGGGATATTCCAATGTATTCTGATCAGCCATGAACCCCAACGGAGGACTTTCCTTTGAAGCTCAACTATTTAATTTACATTATGAAGCAGACAATTCAAGTTGCTACACTTCAGGCTCTCAGGCTCTCAGGCTCTCAGGCTCTCAGACTCTCAGGCTCTCAGGCTCTCAGGCTCTCAGGCTCTCAGGCTCTCAGGCTCTCAGGCTCTCAGGCTCTCAGGCTCTCAGGCTCTCTGTCTACCTTTTAGATAATACCATTCTCAGACATGAGAGAATGACATTACAGGTGAAACAGTTGGATGACTCTACAGGTGAAACAGTTGGATGACTCTACAGGTGAAACAGTTGGATGACTCTACAGGTGAAACAGTTGGATGACTCTACAGGTGAAACAGTTAGATGACTTTACAGGTGAAACAGTTGGATGACTCTACAGGTGAAACAGTTGGATGACTCTACAGGTGAAACAGTTGGATGACTCTACAGGTGAAACGGTTGGATGACTCTACAGGTGAAACGGTTGGATGACTCTACAGGTGAAACGGTTGGATGACTCTACAGGTGAAACAGTTGGATGACTCTACAGGTGAAACGGTTGGATGACTCTACAGGTGAAACGGTTGGATGACTCTACAGGTGAAATGGTTGGATGACATTACAGGTTAATGGTTGGTTTACAGAAAAGGCAGTGAAGCCGAGAAAACACTTGGTTTGATCCAATATGGCACCCGTTTCACTATGGGCCCTGGTCAAAAGCAGTTCAATGTGGAATCGGGAGGCAATTCAGACACAGCCTTAGATTCACAACTCTTCCTGTCTGGTGAGAGAACCAGCTGGGAAGAAGGACTCCAGGACTATAAAACACTGTCACATCTCTCCCAGCATAATGCTGTTTGACATACATACTCCTGTTCTCTGTTCTCCACCAGGCAGGGAGAGGGAGAGGACAGGGGGGGTGTGGAGAGAGAGAGAGAGAGATAGAGAGAGATGGAGGGAGAGAGAGAGAGAGAGAGAGAGAGAGAGAGAGAGGCTGAGAGAGAGAGGCTGAGAGAACGAGTGAAAGAGAACGAGAGAGAGAGAAAGAGAGAGAGAGAGACGGTTGAAGCAGAAAGCCTCCCAGGCCTTCTAATCCTCCCAAATCTAAAGATGACAACAACCACGCACCATAATCATCACCTCACGGTCCACTAGCACAGTATGACAAGGTGGTGTTAGCCAAAAAGATGTTATTCAAATCAAATACATTTTTATTTGTCACGTGCACTGAATACAACAGGTGTAGTAGACCTTACAGTGAAATGCTGAATACAACAGGTGTAGTAGACCTCACAGTGAAATGCTGAATACAACAGGTGTAGTAGACCTTACAGTGAAATGCTGAATACAACAGGTGTAGTAGACCTTACAGTGAAATGCTGAATACAATGTAGACAGACCTTACAGTGAAAATGCTGAATACAACAGGTGTAGTAGACCTTACAGTGAAATGCTGAATACAACAGGTGTAGTAGACCTTACAGTGAAATGCTGAATACAACAGGTGTAGTAGACCTTACAGTGAAATGCTGAATACAACAGGTGTAGTAGACCTTACAGTGAAATGCTGAATACAACAGGTGTAGTAGACCTTACAGTGAAATGCTGAATACAACAGGTGTTGTAGACCTTACAGTGAAATGCTGAATACAACAGGTGTAGTAGACCTTACAGTGAAATGCTGAATACAACAGGTGTTGTAGACCTTACAGTGAAATGCTGAATACAACATGTGTAGTAGACCTTACAGTGAAATGCTGAATACAACAGGTGTAGTAGACCTTACAGTGAAATGCTGAATACAACAGGTGTAGTAGACCTCACAGTGAAATGCTGAATACAACAGGTGTAGTAGACCTTACAGTGAAATGCTGAATACAACAGGTGTAGTAGACCTTACAGTGAAATGCTGAATACAACAGGTGTAGTAGACCTCACAGTGAAATGCTGAATACAACAGGTGTAGTAGACCTCACAGTGAAATGCTGAATACAACAGGTGTAGTAGACCTCACAGTGAAATGCTGAATACAACAGGTGTAGTAGACCTTACAGTGAAATGCTGAATACAACAGTTGTAGTAGACCTTACAGTGAAATGCTGAATACAACAGGTGTAGTAGACCTTACAGTGAAATGCTGAACACAACAGGTGTAGTAGACCTTACAGTGAAATGCTGAATACAACAGGTGTAGTAGACCTCACAGTGAAATGCTGAATACAACAGGTGTAGTAGACCTCACAGTGAAATGCTGAATACAACAGGTGTAGTAGACCTTACAGTGAAATGCTGAATACAACAGGTGTAGGTAGACCTTACAGTGAAATGCTGAATACAACAGGTGTAGTAGACCTCACAGTGAAATGCTGAATACAACAGGTGTAGTAGACCTTACAGTGAAATGCTGAATACTATACCTTACAACACGTTTTAAGAAAATACCTAAAAATTAAAGTGAGAGATAAATAACATAACACTATATACCGATACAGAGTCAATGTGTCAATGTGCGGGGGTAATGGTGTCGAGGTAATTGAGGTAATTATGTACATGCAGTTCGGGTTATTAAAGTGGCTATGCATAAGATAATAACAGAGAGTAGCAGCAGCTTGGGTAGCCTTTTGATGAAATGTTCAGGAGTTTTATGTCTTTGGGGTAGAAACAGTTTAGAAGCCTCTTGGACCTAGACTTGGCGCTCCGGTACAGCTTGCCGTGCGGTAGCAGAGAGAACAGTCTATGACTAGGGTGGCGGGAGTCTTTGACAATTTTTAGGGCCTCTTACACCGCCTGGTAGAGAGGTCCTGGATGGCAGGAAGCTTGGCCCCAGGGATGTACTGGGCCGTACGCACTACCTTCTGTAGTGCTTTGCAGTTCGGAGGCCAAGCAGTTGCCATACCAGGCTGTGATGCAACCAGTCAGGATGCTCTCGATGGTGCAGCTATAGAACCTTTTGAGGATCTGATTACCCATGCCAAATCTTTTCAGTGTCCTGAGGGGGAATAGGTTTTGTTGTTCCCTCTTCACAACTGTCTTGGTGTGCTTGGAACAGGTTAGTTTGTTGGTGATGTGGACGCCAAGGAACTTGAAGCTCTCAACCTGCTCCACTACAGCCCCGTCGGTGAGAATGGGTCCTCCTTTTCCTGTAGTTCACAATCATCTCCTTAGTCTTGATCACGTTGAGGGAGAGGCTGTTGTCATGGCACCACATGGCCAGGTCTCTGACCTCCTCCCTGTAGGCTGTCTCATCGCTGTCAGGCCTACCACTGTTGTGTCAACAACAAATTTAATGATGGTGTTGGAGATGTGCCTGGCCGTGCAGTCATGAGTGAACAGGGAGTACAGGAGGGGACTGAGCACGCACCCCCGAGGGGCCCCTGTGTTGACGATCAGCGTGGCAGATGTGTTTTTACCTTCCCTTACCACCTGGGGGCGGCCCGTCAGGAGTCTAGGATCCAGTGGCGATGGAGGGTGTTTAGTCCCAGGGTCGGACTGTAGATCTATTGGTTCGGGATGCAAATTGGAGTGGGTCTAGGCTTTCCGGGATAATGGTGTTGATGTGAGCCATGACGAGCCTTTCAAAGCATTTCATTGCTACAGTCATGAGTGCTACAGGTCGACAGTCATTTAGACAGGTTACCTTAGTGTTCTTGGGCACAGGGACTATGGTGGTCTGCTTGAAACATGTTGGTATTACAGACGCAGACAGGGAGAGATTGAAAATGTCAGTGAACACACTTGCCAGTTGGTTAGCACATGCTCGGAGTACAGGTCCTGGTAATCCGTCTGGCTCTGCGGCCTTGTGAATGTTGATCTGTTTAAAGGACTTACTCACATCGGTTACGGAGAGCGTGCTCACACAGTCATCTGGAACATCTGATGCTCTCATGCATGTTTCAGTGTTACTTGCCTTGAAGCGAGCATAGAAGTTATTTAGCTAGTCTGGAAGGCTCGTGTCACTGGGCAGCTCTCGGCTGTGCTTCCCTTTGTAGTCTGTAATCGTTTGCAAGCCCTGCCACATATGATGAGCCAAATACATTTAAACTCAGTTTTTCACAATTCCTGACATTTTATCCTAGTAATAATTCCCTGTATTAGGTCAGTTAGGATCACCACTTTTTTTTAAGAATGTGAAATCAAATCAAATCAAATGTATTTATATAGCCCTTCTTACATCAGCTGATATCTCAAAGTGCTGTACAGAAACCCAGCCTAAAACCCCAAACAGCAAGCAATGCAGGTGTAAACATGAAAAACTCCTAGAAAGGCCAGAACCTAGGAAGGAACCTATAATGGTTTATGATCAAAACAACACCCACCCGTGAAATTTCTCACTGGTCATCCC
>NC_088417.1:3576224-3578382 GCF_034236695.1 Oncorhynchus nerka
TGACACAAAGTGCTGTACAGAAACCCAGCCTTAAACAGCAGGCAATGCAGGTGTAGAAGCACGGTGGCTAGGAAAAACTCCCTAAAGGACCCGAACCTAGGAAGAAACCTAGAGAGGAACCAGGCTATGAGGGGTGGCCAGTCCTCTTCTGGCTGTGCCGGGTGGAGAGGAACCAGGTTATGAGGGATGGCCAGTCCTCTTCTGGCTGTGCCGGGTGGAGAGGAACCAGGCTATGAGGGGTGGCCAGTCCTCTTCTGGCTCTGCCAGGTGGAGATTATTACAGAACATGGCCAAGATGTTCAAATGGTCATAGATGACCAGCAGTGTCAAATAATAATAATCACAGTAGTTGTAGAGGGTGCAGCAGGTCAGCACCTCAGGAGTAAATGTCAGTTGGCTTTTCAAAGGTCGACACCGAGTTTGCGTCTGTCACATGGGTAGGCAGACCATTCCATAAAAATTGAGCTCTATAGGAGAAAGCCCTGCCTCAGCTTGCTCATAAATTCTAGGGACGGTAAGGAGGCCTGCGTCTTGTGACCGTAGCGTACGTGTAGGTATGTACGGCAGGACCAAATCAGAAAGATAGGTAGGAGCAAGCCCATGTAATGCTTTGTAGGTTAGCAGTAAAACCTTGAAATCAGCCCTTGCCTTAACAGGAAACCAGTGTAGGGAGGCTAGCACTGGAGTAATATGATAATTGTTTTTGTTCTAGTCAAGATTCAAGCGACCGTGTTTAGCACTAACTAAAGTATATTTAGTGCTTTATCCGGGTAGCCGGAAAGTAGAGCATTGCAGTAGTCTAATCTAGAAGTAACAAAAGCATGGATATATTTTTCTGCATGATTTTTGGACAGAAAGTTTCTGATTTTTGCAATGTTACGTAGATGGAAAAAAGCTGTCCTAGAAACAGTCTTGATATGTTTGTCAAAAGAGTGATCAGGGTCCAGAGTAACGTCGATGTCCTTCACAGTTTTATTTGAGACGACTGTACAGCCATCAAGATTAATTGTCAGATTCAACAGAAGATCTCTTTGTTTCTTGGGACCTCTGTTTTGTCCGAGTTAAAAGTAGAACATTTGCCGCCATCCACTTCCTTTTGTCTGAAATACAGGCTTCCAGGGAGGGACATTTTGGGGCTTCACCATGTTTCATCGAAATGTACAGCTGTGTGTCGTCTGCATAGCAGTGGAAGTTAACAGTATGTTTCCGAATGACATCACCAAGAGGTAAAATATACAGTGAAAACAATAGTGGTCCTAAAATGGAGCCTTGAGGCTTTCATTTGGGTAAATTTTTTCATCCAAACATCAAAATACTGCCCCCTACACTCAACAAGTTAAAGCCCTCATCCTAACCTGGTAATGACCACCTGACTACAGCTTATTACCTACACGGTTTACAAAATAGGGTTCCTAAATGGTTCTTCAGCACTCCCCATAGAAGAACCCTTTTTGGTTCCATGTAGAACACTCTGTTGAAAGGGTCCTACACAGAACCTTAAAGAGTTCTACCTGAAACCAAACAGGGTTATTCAAAGGGTGATCTTATGGGAACAGCTGAATATTTCGGTTGCTTTTTCCACAAGAGTGTAAAAAACATTGCAGAGGATAAAGTTGGACATTAAAAAACGATGTTCCTTCCATTTCTGTCTTTCCATAGTCACCAGTGAAAGTTCTGCAACATATTCTTACATTTAAAATAGATCAAGCAATGACAAAAACAACAATTAAATCTACATTTACAATTTCGTGCACATCTGCATGCAATAATTGTTTCATAATTCACCCACGGACATTACATGCAAAAAAGAAAGACACTGTATGAAGACCCATTATTTTAATTGATTAATGATTAATAAGCGTGGTGTGATGGGGTAGATCCTCATCAAGCATCTATGAGGAGGTGATCTGGGGACCCTCTTGAAGGTGACGGGTCAGATCTGAAGGACATTCTTGAAGAAACTTTGTGGACTCAGCTGGCTAAAAGTATTTCAATGGTTATAGTTGAAGAATTATGTGGCAGTTACAGCTCAGAGATGTCTTGAGAAAAGAGAGACTTGCTCTTTGCGTATTTCTCCATCATGGCGGTCAGGGGCATATTTTAGGACTTTCAACACACCAACCTGCTGAGTTTCAACACACCAACCTGCTGAGTTTCA
>NC_088417.1:3578882-3586930 GCF_034236695.1 Oncorhynchus nerka
GTCGGCGTTTGTTTCTGGCATGTCATGCCTTGGTTTGCTTATCTTGCCAATGAAAAAAATCATTAAAGTAGTTGTCAATATCAGTGAGTTATGTGATGAATGAGCCATCTAATTCAATAAATAATGGAGCAGAGTTTGCCTTTTTGCCCAAAATTTCATTTAATGTGTTCCACAGCTTTTTACTTGGTTCTTCATGTCATTTATCTATGTTTCATAGTTTATAATGTACAGGGATACTGGAGTGATGGAGTGATGGAGGTAGATATGCATAGGGGTAAGGTGACTATATACAGGGTCAGTACCATATTAACAATGTACAGGGATACTGGAGTGATGGAGGTAGATATGTATAGGGGTAAGGAGACAGGGATACTGGAGTGATGGAGGTAGATATGTATAGGGGGAAGGGGACAGGGATACTGGAGTGATGGAGGTAGATATGTATAGGGGGAAGGAGACAGGGATACTGGAGTGATGGAGGTGAGATATGTATAGGGGAAGGGTATTAGGGATAATGATGATGGAGTAGATATGTATAGGGGAAGGTGATTGATAATAGGGTCATATCGAGCATTAATAATGCATAGGGATACTGGAGTGATGGAGGTATAAGTATGTATAGGGGAAGGGATTTTAGTATCAGATATATGATAACCAGTTGCAGCAACGATTGTACATGATGTATGCAGAGTCATATTAATGTATGTGTGTGCTATGCATAAATCAAATCAAATCCAAGTTTGTTTGTCACGTACACTGCGAACACAACAGGTGCAGATTCAGGAATGCTTACTTACAGACCAATAGTGGATGAAGCACTAAATAAACTTCAGTTAGTGCTAAATATGGCTGCTAGAACCTGACTAGAACCCAAAAAATGTGATCATATTACTCCAGTGCTAGCCTCTCTACACTGGATTCCTGTTAAGGCAAGGGCTGATTTCAAGGTTTACTGTTAACCTACAAAGCATTACATTGGCTTGCTCCTACCTATCTCTCTGATTTGTCCTGCTCGTACATACCTACACGTACGCTACGGTCAAGACGAGGCCTCTAATTGTCCCTAGAATTTCAAGCAAACAGCTGGAGCAGAGCTTTCTCCTATAGAGCTCCATTTTATGGAATGGTCTGCCCCACCCATGTAAGAGACGCAAACTCGGTCTCAAGCACAAGTCTTTACTGAAGACTCATCTCTTCAGTGGGTCATATGATTGAGTGTAGTCTGGCCCAGGAGTATGAAGGTGAACGGAAGGCTCTGGAGCACCAACCGCCCTTGCTGTCTCTGCCTGGCCGGTTCCCCTCTTTCCTGGAATCTCTGCCTCTAACCTATACAGTAGAGAGGATATATACAGAGAGAGAGGCTATATACAGAGAGGCTATATATGAGTAGAGAGGCTATATACAGTAGAGGCTACATACAGTAGAGGGCTATATTCCAGTAGAGAAGTTATATACAGTAGAGAGGCTACATACAGTAGAGGTTATATACAATGAAAGGCTACATACAGACACTGGTTAGTCAGGCTGATTGAGGTAGTATGTAGATATAGTTGTGTGTTAGTGTGCATAGTCAGTATTAATGTATGTGTGTGTTGGCGTGTCTGTGTGTGTCAGTGTGTGTCTGTGACCTACATTGTCCTGTAGGCTGTCTCATTGTCCCTAGAGGCTGTCTCATTGTCCCCGTAGGCTGTCTCAGTGTCCCTAGAGGCTGTCTCATTGTCTTTGGGCTGTCTCATTGTCCTAAAGGCTGTCTCATTGTCCCTGTAGGCTGTCTCATTGTCCCTAGAGGCTGTTTCATTGTCCCTAAAGGCTGTCTCATTATTGTCCTGTAGGCTGTCTCATTGTCCTGTAGGCTGTCTCATTATCCCTAGAGGCTGTTTCATTGTCCCTGTAGGCTGTCTCATTGTCCCTAGAGGCTGTTTCATTGTCCCTGTAGGCTGTCTCATTGTCCCTAGAGGCTGTTTCATTGTCCCTAGAGGCTGTTTCATTGTCCCTAAAGGCTGTCTCATTGTCCCTGTAGGCTGTCTCAGTATCCCTGTAGACCGTCTCCTCCTCCCTGTAGACTGTCTCCTCCTCCCTGTAGACTGTATCCTCCTCCCTGTAGACTGTCTCCTCCTCCCTGTAGGCTGTCTCCTCCTCCCTGTAGACTGTCTCATCCTCCCTGTAGACTGTCTCATCCTCCCTGTAGACTGTCTCATAGACTGTCTCCTCCCTGTAGACGGTCTCCTCCTCCCTGTAGACTGTCTCCTCCTCCCTGTAGACTGTCTCCTCCTCCCAGTAGGCTGTCTCCTCCTCCCTGTAGACTGTAAAATCCTCCCTGTACACTGTCTCATTGTCCCTGTAGACTGTCTCCTCCTCCCTGTAGACTGTCTCATCCTCCCCGTAGACTGTCTCCTCCTCCCTGTAGACGGTCTCCTCCTCCCTGTAGACTGTCTCCTCCTCCTGTAGGCTGTCTCATTGTCCCTGCAGACTCCCTGTAGACTGTCTCCTCCTCCCTGTAGTCCTGTCTCCTCCTCCCTGTAGAGTAGGACTCCTCCCTGTACATGTCTCCTCCCTGTAGAGGCTGTCTCCTCCTCCCTCAGACTGTCTCATCCTCCCTGTAGACTGTCTCATCCTCCCTGTAGACTGTCTCATCCTCCCTGTAGACTGTCTCATCCTCCCTGTAGACTGTCTCATCCTCCCTGTAGACTGTCTCCTCCTCCCTGTAGACGGTCTCCTCCTCCCTGTAGACTGTCTCCTCCTCCCTGTAGACTGTCTCCTCCTCCCTGTAGACTGTCTCCTCCTCCCTGTAGACGGTCTCCCTCCTCCTGTAGACTGTCTCCTCCTCCTGTAGACTGTCTCATCTTCCCTAATAGACTGGCTCCTCCTCCCTGTAGGCTGTCTCCTTCTCCCTGTAGACTGTCTCCTCCTCCCAGTAGGCTGTCTCCTCCTCCCTGTAGACTGTAAAATTCTAGCCCTGTAGACTGTCTCCTCTCCCTGTAGACTGCCTCCTCCCTGTAGGCTGACCTAATACATGTCTTTAGGCCTGTAGACTGTCTCCTCCTCAGTCCTAGGCTGTCTCATCCTCCCTGTAGGCTGTCCTCCTAGGCCTGTAGACTGTCTGCCTGTAGACTGTCTCATCCTTCCCTGGAGACTGTCTCATGGGTTTCCTGTAGACTGTCTCCTCCTCCTGTAGACTGTCTCATCCTCCTGTAGACTGTCTCATCCTCCTGGTAGGCTGCCTCCTCTAGGCCTGGAGACTGTCTCATCTCCCTGTAGACTGGTCCTCTGTAGACTGCATCCTCCTCCCTGTACATGTGGTCCCCTGTAGACTGTCTCTCCTCAGCTGGTTCTCCTCCTCCCTAATAGGCTGTTTATCCTCCTGTAGACTGTCTCCTCCTCCTCACACTGTCTAGGACCTCCTCCCTAGGCCTGTAGACTGTCTCCTCCCCTGCTAGACTGTCAAATCCTCCCTTTAGACTGTCTCATCCTCCTAGGACTGTCTCCTCCCTGTAGACTGTCTCCTCCTGGTTCCTGTAGACTGTCTCATCCTTCCCTGTAGACTGTCTCTTCCTGTAGACTGTTCTCCTAGTAGGACTGTCACATGTGGTTTCCCTGTAGACTGTCTCTCTCCTCCTGTAGACTGTCTCATCTTCATGTCTTTCCCTGTAGACTGTCTCCTCCTCCTCAGACTGGTTCTGTAGACTGTCAAATCCTCCCTGTGACTGTCTCATCCTCCCTGTTTAGGCTGTCTCATCTCCTCCCTCAGACTGTTCTCCTCCTAGGACCCTAGACTGTGGTCATCTTCCTGTAGACTGTCTCCTCCTCCTCAGACTGTTCTCCTCCCTGTAGACTGTCTCATGGTTTCCCTGTAGACTGTCTCACTCTCCTGTAGACTGGTTCTGTAGTAGGATGTCTCCAGGTCTCCTCTCCCTGTAGACTGTCTCCTCCTCCCTGTTTAGACTGTCTCCTCCTCCTCAGACTGTCTCAGCTGGTTCCCTGTAGACTGTCTCCTCCTCCCTGTAGAGATCTCATCCTCCCTGTAGGCTGTCTCCTGGTCTTCCCTGTAGACTGTCTCTCCTCCTCAGCTGGTTCTGTAGACTGTAATCCTCCCTCCTCCTCCTGTAGACTGTCTCCTCTCCTCAGACTGTCCTCTCCCTGTAGGTCTCATCCTCTGTAGACTTCTCCCCTGTGTAGACTATCTCCTCTCCTGTAGATTGTTCCTCCTAGTAGACTGTCTCCTCCTGTAGACTGTCTCATCCTCCCTGCAGACTGTCTAGCCACATGTGGTTTCCCTGTAGACTGTCTCCTCCCTCAGACTGTCTCATCTAGTCCTAGCATGTGGCTCCTCCTCCCTGTAGACTGTCTCCTCCTCCTGTAGACTGTCTCATCCTTCCTAGACTGTCTCCTCCTCCCGGAGACTGCCTCCTCCTCCCTGTAGACTGGCTCCTCCTCCTGTAGGCTGTCTCCTCCCCAGAGACTGTCTCATCCTCCTGTAGGCTGTCTCCTCCTCCCTGTAGACTGTAAAATCCTTCCTGTAGACTGTCTCATCCTCCTGTAGACTGTCTCATTCTCCCTGTAGACGGTCTCCTCCTCCCTGTAGACTGTCTCCTCCTCCCTGTAGGCTGTCTCATCCTCCCTGTAGGCTGTCTCCTTCTCCCTGTAGACTGTCTCCTCCTCCTTTAGACTGTCTCATCCTCCCCTGTAGGCCTAATCTCCTCCCTGTGGACTGTAAAATCCTCCCTGTAGACTGTCTCATCCTCTCCTGGAGACTGTCTCTCATTTCCTGTAGACTGTCTCCTCCTCCCTGTAGACTGTCTCATCCTCCCTGTAGACTGTTCATCCTCCCTGTAGTCTCCTCCTCCCTGTAGACTGTCTCCATCCTCCTGTAGACTGTCTCCTCCTCCCTGTAGACTGTATCCTCCTCCCTGTAGACTGTCAAATCTCATGTAGGTTTCCTTCTCCCTGTAGACTGTCTCCTCCTCCCAGTAGGCTGTCTCCTCCTCCCTGTAGACTGTAAAATCCTCCCTGTACACTGTCTCATTGTCCCTGTAGACTGTCTCCTCCTCCCTGTAGGCTGTCTCATCCTCCCTGTAGGCTGTCTCCTTCTCCCTGTAGACTGTCTCCTCCTCCCTTTAGACTGTCTCATCCTCCCTGTAGGCTGTCTCTGTAGACTGTAAAATCCTCCCTGTAGACTGTCTCATCCTCCTCCCTGGGAGACTGTCTCATCTTCCTGTAGACTGTCTCCTCCTCCCTCAGACTGTCTCATCCTCCTGCCAGACTGTCTCATCCTCCTGTAGACTGTCTCCTCCTCCCTGTAGACTGTCTCATCTCCCTGTAGACTGTCTCTCCTCCTGTAGACTGTCTCCTCCTCAGACTGGTTCTGTAGACTGGACATCCTCCTGTAGACTGTCACTCCTCCCTGTAGACTGTCTCCTCCTCCTCAGACTGTCTCATCTTCCCTGTAGGCCTGGTGTGGTTCTCCTCCCTGTAGACTGTCTCTCTCCTCCTGGTTCTGTCTCATCCTCCCTGTAGTGTCTTCCTCCTCGGAGACTGTCTCCTCCTCCCTGTAGACTGGCCTCCTCCTGTAGGTCTCTCCTCCCTGTAGACTGTCCATCCTCCTGTAGGCTGTCTCCTCTCCTGTAGACTGTAAAATCCTTCCTGTAGACTGTCTCATCCTCCCTCTAGACTGGGTTCTCCCTGTAGACGGTCTCCTCCTCCCTGTAGACTGTCTCCTCCTCCCTGTAGGCTGTCTCCTCCTCCCTGTAGGCTGTCTCCTTCTCCCTGTAGATGTCTTTCCTAGGCCTTAGACTGTCTCATCCTCCCTCAGGCTGTTCTCTCCTAGGCCCTGTAGACTGTAAAATCCTCCCAGACTGTCTCATCTCCTCCTCTGAGACTGTCTCATCTTCCTGTAGACTGTCTAATCCTCCTGTAGACTGTCCACTCCTCCCTGTAGACTGTCTCTCCTCCCTGTAGACTGTCTCAGGACCTGTAGACTGTCTCCTTATCTCCTGTAGACTGTCTCCTCCTCCTGTGGACTGTCCCTAATCTTCCCATGACTGGTTCCTCCTGTAGACTATCTCCTCTCCTCAGGCTGTCTCCTCTCCTCCCTGTAGAGGACCTCCTCCTCCATGTAGGCTGTTAGGCCTGTAGACTGTCTCCTCCTCCCTCAGTGGACTGTATCTAATACTCCCTTAGACTGTCAGACTCCTCCCTGTAGACTGTCTGGTCCTCCTGTAGACTGTCCACATGTGGTTTCCCTGTAGACTGTCTCCTCCTCCTGTAGACTGTTCATCTTCCTGTAGACTGTCTCCTCCTCCTGTAGTGTCTCCTCCTCCTGTAGACTGTCTCATCTTCCCTGTAGACTGTCTCCTCCTCCTAGACTGTTCATCTTCCCTAATAGACATGTGGTTTAGGCCTGTAGACTGTCTCCTCAGGTCCTCAGACTGTCTCATCTGTAGTAGACCTAAAATCCTCCTGTAGACTATCTCCTCAGCTGGTCCCTGTAGACCTAATACATCCTCCCTCCCTGTAGACTGCCTCTCCTCCCTCATCTGGTTCTGTAGTAGGCCCTCCTGTAGATGTCTCCTCCTCCCTGTAGACTGTCTCCTCCTCCTCAGACTGGTCCTCCTGTAGACTGTCTCATCCTCCTGTAGACTGTCCACTCCTCTCCTGTAGACTGTCTCCTCCCTGTAGACTGTCTCATCTTTCCTGTAGACTGTCTCCTAGACTCCTCAGCTGGTTCTGTCTCTCCTCCCATGCAGACTGTTTCAGGCCTGCAGACTGTCTCCTCTCCTCCCTGGTTCTGTCTCATCCTCCTAATACTGTCCTCCTCCCCTGTAGACTGTCATCCTCTCCTCAGGTCCCTCAGCTGTCTCTCCCTGTAGACCTAATACATGTGGTTTAGGCCTAGACTGTCTCCTCTCCTCAGCTGGTTCTGTAGAGGACCTCTACATGTGGTTTACATGTAGACTGTCTCCTCCTCCCTGTAGACTGTCTCATCTCCCTGTAGGCAGTCCTCCAGACTGGTTCCTGTAGACTAATCCTCCCTCCTCCCTCTCAGATTGTCTCATCCTCCCTGGTTCTGTAGACTGTCAAATGGTTTCCTGTAGACTGTCTCATCTCTCCCTGTAGACTGTCTTACCTCCCTGTAGACTGTCTCCTCCTCCCTGTAGACTGTCTCATCTTCCCTGAATAGCATGTCTCCTTCTCCTGTAGACTGTCTCCTCAGGTCCTAGGACTGGTCATCCCCTGTAGTCCCTCCCTGTAGACCAAATGCCCACAGACTGTGGTTTGAGACTGCTCCCATCTTCCCAGACCCTCCTCCTGTGGACTGGTCTCATCTCTCAGGTCTCTCATCCTCCCTGTAGGCTGCCTCCTCCTCCTGCAGACTGTCTCCTTCCTCATCTCGGACTGTCTCCTCCCTGTAGGACCTCAACCTCCTGTGGTTTAGGCTCGTAGACTGTCTCCTCCTCCCAGTAGGCTAATACATGTGGTTTAGGCCTGTAGACTGTAAAATCCCCCTCTCTCCTCAGGTCCTGTAGACTGTCTCTCCTGTAGTGTCTCATCCTTCCCTAATACATGTGGTTTAGGCCTGTAGACTGTCTCCTGTCTCATCTGTAATGTCTCCTCTCCCTGTAGACTGTAAAATCCTCCCCAGACTGTGGTTTAGGCCTGGAGACTGGTCTCCATTCTCCTCATCTGTCTTCCTAGTAGACTGTCTCATCCTCCTGTAGACTGTCTCCCTCTAGGCTGCCTCATCTGGTCCTCTGTAGAGATCCGGTTAGATGTGTTTCCTCCTGTAGACCTGTATCCTCCTCGTAGGACTCAAATCTGGTTCTGTAGAGGACCCATACTGTGGTTTCCAGCCTGTAGACTGTCTCTCCCTCCCTGTAGACTGTCCTTCAGTGACTGTCTTCTGCAGTAGACTGTCTTCCTCCTCCTGTAGACTGTCTCCTCAGACTGGGCCTGCAGACTAGTAGGACCTGTAGGCTGTCTTAGGCCTGTAGACTGTCTCCTCCTCCCTGTAGGCTGTCTCTCTCTCTGTAGACTGTAAAATCCTCCCTGTA
>NC_088417.1:3587430-3595826 GCF_034236695.1 Oncorhynchus nerka
TGAGGAGACTGACTGTGTCACTCTTTGTTTTTATAACAAACGTTAATGTGTTAAATCCCTAATTGTTTGCATAGTCAATTTACACACAGCTCTGACACCACACACTTATCCCACCAGACAGCTCTGACACCACACACTTATCCCACCAGACATGCCACCAGGGGTCTTTTCATAGTCAATTTACACACAGCTCTGACACCACACACTTATCCCACCAGACATGCCACCAGGGGTCTTTTCACAGTCCCCAAATCCAGAACAAATTCAAGAAAACGTACAGTATTATACAGAGCCCTTATTGTATGGAACTTCCTTCCATCTCATATTGCTCAAATGAACAGCAAACCTGGTTTTAAAAAAACAGATAAAGCAACACCTCACGACACAACCCCTCTCCCCTATTGGACCTAGATAGTTTGTGTGTATGCATTGATATGGAGTGCCTTTAAAAAAATGTTTTATGTAGTTGTGTCTTTGAGCTGTTCTTGTCTATTAATGTTCAGTATTATGTCATTCTGTATTATGTTTCATGTTCTGTGTTCTGTGTTCTGAGTTCTGTGTTCTGTGTTCTGTGTTGAACCCCAGGGAGAGTAGCTGTTGCTTTTTCAACAGCTAATGGTATTCTATAATAACATTTTAAAGTAAACAAAATACCTGGAATGCATTTCAATTAACATGTGTGCCTTGTTAAAAGGTCATTTGTGGAATTTAATGCGTTTGAGCCAATCAGTTGTGTTGTGACAAGGTAGGGGTGGTATACAGAAGATAGCACTATTTGGTAAAAGACCAAGTCCATATTGTGGCAAGAACAGCTCAAATAAGCAAAGAGAAATGACAGTAATTGGCAGCAATTACAGCATCGAGTCTTCTTGGGTATGACGCTACAAGCTTGGCACACCTGTATTTTGGGGAGTTTCTCCCATTCTTCTCTGCAAATCCTGTCAGGTTGGATGGGGAGTGTCGCTGCACACCCACACCGGGTTCTGGCTGGGCTCCAGGGATGTTTGATCGGGTCAGAGACCGGGTTCTGGCTGGGCTCCAGGGATGTTTGATGGGGTTAGAGACCGGGTTCTGGCTGGGCTTCAGGGATGTTTGATCGGGTTAGAGTCCGGGTTCTGGCTGGGCTTCAGGGATGTTTGATCGGGTTAGAGTCCGGGTTCTGGCTGGGCTCCAGGGATGTTTGATGGGGTTAGAGACCGGGTTCTGGCTGGGCTCCAGGGATGTTTGATCGGGTCAGAGACCGGGTTCTGGCTGGGCTCCAGGGATGTTTGATGGGGTTAGAGACCGGGTTCAGGCTGGGCTCCAGGGATGTTAGGGTCATTATCCCTCTTTCCCTACTGTATTTATGATGGTGAACCTTCACTCCAGTCTGAGGTCCTGAGCGCTCTGGAGCAGGTTTTCATCAAGGATCTTTCTGCACTTTGCGGCATTCATCTTTCCTTTGATCCTGACTAGTCTCCCAGTCCCTACCGCTGAAAACATCCCCATAGCATGATGTTGCCACCACCATGCTTCACCGTAGGGATGGTGTAAGGTTTCCTCCAGACGTGACGCTTGGCATTCAGGCCAAAGAGTTCGATCTTGGTTTAATCAGACAAGAGAATATTGTTTCTAATGGTCCGAGAGTCTTTAGGTGCCTTTTGGCAAACTCCAGTTGGGCTGTAATGTGCTTTTTACTGAGGAGTGGCGTCCGTCTGGCCACTCTACCATAAATCCTGATTGGCGGAGTGCTCCCATCTCCACGGAGGAACTCAGAGTTCTAGGTCAAAGTGACCATCGGGTTCTTGGTCACCTCCCTGACCAAGGCCATTCTCCCTGGATTGCTCAGTTTGACCGAGTGGCTAAATTAATTCTCTATTGTTCCAGGACAATTCAGTAGTAGACCCTGGACTCTGGGCTGAATACCATCTCTATTGTTCCAGGACAATACAGTGGTAGACCCTGGACTCTGGGCTGAATACCATCTCTATTGTTCCAGGACAATACAGTGATAGACTCTGGGCTGAATACCATCTCTATTGTTCCAGGACAATTCAGTGGTAGACCCATATCTACTACAGTAACATCCCGGTTAATGTCTACTACAGTAACATCCCTGTTCATATCTACTACAGTAACATCCCTGTTCATATCTACTACAGTAACATCCCTGTTAATATCTACTACAGTAACATCCCTGTTAATATCTACTACAGTAACATCCCTGTTAATATCTACTACAGTAACATCCCTGTTCATATCTACTACAGTAACATCCCTGTTAATAAAAAACCTCAGTACCTTCTCTTGTATTCTGAAATGGTTTTAATCATTTGGTCTAGAATCTTATATAACGTAAGCTTTTATCCAAAGCAACTTTTTTTTGTACAAATGGCCCTGGGAATTGAACCCATAAACCTGATGTTGCAAGCATCATGCTCTACCAACTGAGCCATACAGGACACTCATTGTGTCACTGCTAACATCAGTATATCAGTCAGCTGTAATGTAAGAGCAGGGTTGGGTGGTATCAGGTTAGCCTTATTCTGTCTGATAGAATTTCTAGACGTTCAAAATGCAGTCTTCTCTCTGTATGATCCGTCCTGATAAGGCAGTGATTCAGGTACGTGTTCAGCCCACAGAATTAAGCTCTGACAGTTATTTAGTGGGATTTGGGGTGTAAACTAAACACTAAATAGTTTGCATAAATTCCTGTATACTAATTTCCATCCTCCATTTTAAACCATAGTTAACACACATTCCTTGTAATTTCTATGTTTTGCGTAAGATGTGCTTGAATGGGTATAGCCTAATTAGAGATCTTAGCTCTGTAGGCACAACTGAGCTTGTTAGTGAGTCACTGCATTCATGTTGTCGTTTACTGCGGATCTCTCCTCAGGCCAGTCGCTGGGAGTGGAATGACCCTGCTGACTGGTCCGGGCCCTGCTGACACAACGGAACAACCGTGTCTGCTCAGGAACACATGTCAAACCACCATCAGCATTATGAAGAACAAAGTATGTTGTTGGTTAGAGAACAGTTCTAATGTTGACCCCTGACCTCTATGTTCCTGTTGCACTGTGTGCTCTATGAGAGGATCCCCCCAAAAAGAGGTGAAACCCAGCCTTTGAAGTGTTTCCTGTCAAATACGTACATCGATCATATCAATGAAACAATCGGACCTTTTAAAATGAAATAAAAAGAATGAACGGAAGAAAAAGTAAAAAGGTCAAGATGTTGTTGTTTTGTACTACACCACTTCTAATAACTCATCTAATTGAAATAGCACCACTTCTAATAATGTTTTAGTCACTGCAGCCGACGTGAGTAAAACATTTAAACGTGTTAACCCTCGCAAGGCTGCAGGCCCAGAAGGCATCCCCAGCCGCGTCCTCAGAGCACGCGCAGACCAGCTGGCTGGTGTGTTTACGGACATATTCAATCAATCCTTATCCCAGTCTGCTGTTCCCACATGCTTCAAGAGGGCCACCATTGTCCCTGTTCCCAAGAATGCTAAGGTAACTGAGCTAAACGACTACCGCCCCATAGCACTCACTTCCGTCATCATGAAGTGCTTTGAGAGACTAGTCAAGGACCATATCACCTCCACCCTACCTTACACCCTAGACCCACTCCAATTTGCTTACCGCCCAAATAGGTCCAAAGACGACGCAATCGCAACCACACTGCACACTGCCCTAACCCATCTGGACAAGAGGAATACATATGTGAGAATGCTGTTCATCGACTACAGCTCAGCATTTAACACCATAGTACCCTCCAAAATCGTCATCAAGCTCGAGACCCTGGGTCTCGACCCCGCCCTGTGCAACTGGGTCCTGGACTTCCTGACGGGCCGCCCCCAGATGGTGAGGGTAGGTAACAACATCTCCACCCCGCTGATCCTCAACACTTGGGCCCCACAAGGGTGTGTTCTGAGCCCCCTCCTGTACTCTCTGTTCACCCACGACTGCGTGGCTATGCACACCTCCAACTCAATCATCAAGTTTGTGGACGACACCACAGTGGTAGGCTTGATTACCAACAACGACGAGACTGCCTACAGGGAGGAGGTGAGGGCCCTCGGAGTGTGGTGTCAGGAAAATAACCTCACACTCAACGTCAACAAAACTAAGGAGAGGATTGTGGACTTCAGGAAACAGCAGAGGGAGCACCCCCCTATCCAAATCGACGGGACAGTAGTGGAGAGGGTAGTAAGTTTTAAGTTCCTCGGCGTACACATCACGGACAAACTGAATTGGTCCACCCACACAGACAGCGTCGTGAAGAAGGCGCAGCAGCGCCTCTTCAACCTCAGGAGGCTGAAGAAATTTGGCTTGTCACCAAAAGCACTCACAAACTTCTACAGATGCACAATCTAGAGCATCCTGTCGGGCTGTACCACCACCTGGTACGGCAACTGCTCCGCCCACAACCGTAAGGCTCTCCAGAGGGTAGTGAGGTCTGCACAACGCATCACTGGGGGCAAACTACCTGCCCTCGAGGACACCTACACCACCCGATGTCACAGGAAGGCCATAAAGATCATCAAGGACAACAACCACCTGAGCCACTGCCTGTTCACCCCGCTATCATCCAGAAGGCGAGGTCAGTACAGGTGCATCAAATCTGGAACCGAGAGACTGAAAACAGCTTCTATCTCATGGCCATCAGACTGTTAAACAGCCACCACTAACATTGAGTGGCTGCTGTCAACACACCACTTTAATAATGGGAATTGATGGAAATTGATGTAAAAAATGTATCACTAGCCACTTTAAACAATGCCACTTAATATAATGTTAACATACCCTACATTACTCATCTCATATGTATATACTGTACTCTATACCATCTACGGCATCTTACCATCTTTATGTAATACATGTATCACTAGCCACTTTAAACTATGCCACTTAATATAATGTTAACATACCCTACATTACTCATATGTATATGTATATACTGTACTCTATATCATCTACTGCATCTTGCCATCTTTATGTAATACATGTATCACTAGCCACTTTAAACTATGCCACTTTATGTTTACATACCCTACATTACTCATCTCATATGTATATACTGTAGTCGATACCATCTACTACATCTTGCCTATGCCGCTCTGTACCATCACTCATTCATATATCTTTATGTACATATTCTTCATCCCTTTACACTTGTGTGTAAACGGTAGCTGTTGTGAAATTGAAATTGTTGGTTATTACTGCATTGTCGGAACTAGAAGCACAAGCATTTCGCTACACTCGCATTAACATCTGCTAACCGTGTGTATGTGACAAATAAAATTTGATTTGGTTTGATTTGATCTAATTGAAATACCACCGCTTCTAATCATATATTTATAAATAATATGAATTCCTATTTTAACTCACCTTTCATTTCAGGTGTATATTTATAAAGCAAATATGAATTCCTATGTTAACTCACCTTTCATTTCAGGTGTATATTTATAAAGCAAATATGAATTCCTATTTTAACTCACCTTTCATTTCAGGTGTATATTTATAAAGCAAATATGAATTCCTATTTTAACTCACCTTTCATTTCAGGTGTATATTTATAAAGCAAATATGAATTCCTATTTTAACTCACCTTTCATTTCAGGTGCATAACCCTTGAGTCCTGATTCAACACTTCCCTCTGTGATTGATGTTTGTCCCTCATTTCTCTCCTGCTCATTCTATCTGTCTACCTCTCAAACACTTCCCTC
This sequence comes from Oncorhynchus nerka, assembly GCF_034236695.1. Lineage (NCBI taxonomy): Eukaryota > Metazoa > Chordata > Actinopteri > Salmoniformes > Salmonidae > Oncorhynchus > Oncorhynchus nerka. The sequence continues at coordinate 3,593,144 of NC_088417.1, forward strand.
TGTGATTGATGTTTGTCCCCCATTTCTCTCCTGCTCATTCTATCTGTCTACCTCTCAAACACTTCCCTCTGTGATTGATGTTTATCCCCCATTTCTCTCCTGCTCATTCTATCTGTCTACCTCTCAAACCCTTCCCTCTGTGATTGATGTTTGTCCCCCATTTCTCTCCTGCTCATTCTATCTGTCTACCTCTCAAACCCTTCCCTCTGTGATTGATGTTTGTCCCTCATTTCTCTCCTGCTCATTCTATCTGTCTACCTCTCAAACCCTTCCCTCTGTGATTGATGTTTGTCCCCCATTTCTCTCCTGCTCATTCTATCTGTCTACCTCTCAAACCCTTCCCTCTGTGATTGATGTTTGTCCCTCATTTCTCTCCTGCTCATTCTATCTGTCTACCTCTCAAACCCTTCCCTCTGTGATTGATGTTTGTCCCCCATTTCTCTCCTGCTCATTCTATCTGTCTACCTCTCAAACCCTTCCCTCTGTGATTGATGTTTGTCCCCCATTTCTCTCCTGCTCATTCTATCTGTCTACCTCTCAAACCCTTCCCTCTGTGATTGATGTTTGTCCCCCATTTCTCTCCTGCTCATTCTATCTGTCTACCTCTCAAACCCTTCCCTCTGTGATTGATGTTTGTCCCTCATTTCTCTCCTGCTCATTCTATCTGTCTACCTCTCAAACACTTCCCTCTGTGATTGATGTTTGTCCCTCATTTCTCTCCTGCTCATTCTATCTGTCTACCTCTCAAACCCTTCCCTCTGTGATTGATGTTTGTCCCCCATTTCTCTCCTGCTCATTCTATCTGTCTACCTCTCAAACCCTTCCCTCTGTGATTGATGTTTGTCCCTCATTTCTCTCCTGCTCATTCTATCTGTCTACCTCTCAAACTCACACGTGCGTAGTTGCAGAGAAGAGGAAGAGATTTTCTTGTTGCACGGATGATATGACAGACACACAACTTTTTGAAAAAGATCATATTCTTTATTGCATTTTTGCATTTAGCTTCTTTTTTTGTCTGGTAGATCATCTTCGTGATTAGTTGTTTTAGGATTGAGCAAAACTTTACCATTTAAAGATGAGTTAAAAACTACTGTCTAATTTCCTCTTTCTGAAAATGTTTTCAGATTGATGACCAATGAATTAATGTCCCACTTCAATATGAAATGGACAGAGGAACCAACATGCCTTTGCCACCACTTTTAGTAGATTCTGACTTTTTAAGATATTTTACTGTGCGTTACAGTTCTGTCGAGTCCTAAAATCCCACATTATGCCAATCGTTAATTTATTTCCTGTGTTTTTATGCATCAAAACGGTAAGTGTCATGAAAAGCCAGAAAACTCAGCAGGTTGGTGTGTTGAAACTCAGTAGGTTGGTGTGTTGAAACTCAGTAGGTTGGTGTGTTGAAACTCAGCAGGTTGGTGTGTTGAAACTCAGCAGGTTGGTGTGTTGAAACTCAGCAGGTTGGTGTGTTGAAACTCAGCACGTTGGTGTGTTGAAACTCAGCAGGTTGGTGTGTTGAAACTCAGCAAGTTGGTGTGTTGAAACTCAGCAGGTTGGCGTGTTGAAACTCAGTAGGTTGGTGTGTTGAAACTCAGCAGGTTGGTGTGTTGAAACTCAGCAGGTTGGTGTGTTGAAACTCAGTAGGTTGGTGTGTTGAAACTCAGCAGGTTGGTGTGTTGAAACTCAGCAGGTTGGTGTGTTGAAACTCAGCAATTTGGTGTGTTGAAACTCAGCAGGTTGGCGTGTTGAAACTCAGTAGGTTGGTGTGTTGAAACTCAGCAGGTTGGTGTGTTGAAACTCAGCAAGTTGGTGTGTTGAAACTCAGTAGGTTGGTGTGTTGAAACTCAGCAGGTTGGTGTGTTGAAACTCAGTAGGTTGGTGTGTTGAAACTCAGCAGGTTGGCGTGTTGAAACTCAGTAGGTTGGTGTGTTGAAACTCAGCAAGTTGGTGTGTTGAAACTCAGTAGGTTGGTGTGTTGAAACTCAGCAGGTTGGTGTGTTGAAACTCAGTAGGTTGGTGTGTTGAAACTCAGCAGGTTGGTGTGTTGAAACTCAGTAGGTTGGTGTGTTGAAACTCAGCAGGTTGGCGTGTTGAAACTCAGTAGGTTGGTGTGTTGAAACTCAGCAGGTTGGTGTGTTGAAACTCAGCAAGTTGGTGTGTTGAAACTCAGTAGGTTGGTGTGTTGAAACTCAGCAGGTTGGTGTGTTGAAACTCAGCAGGTTGGTGTGTTGAAACTCAGCAAGTTGGTGTGTTGAAACTCAGTAGGTTGGTGTGTTGAAACTCAGCAGGTTGGCGTGTTGAAACTCAGTAGGTTGGTGTGTTGAAACTCAGCAGGTTGGTGTGTTGAAACTCAGCAAGTTGTTGTATTTGAAACTCAGTAGGTTGGTGTGTTGAAACTCAGCAGGTTGGTGTGTTGAAACTCAGCAGGTTGGTGTGTTGAAACTCAGCAGGTTGGTGTGTTGAAACTCAGCAGGTTGGTGTGTTGAAACTCAGTAGGTTGGTGTGTTGAAACTCAGCAGGTTGGCGTGTTGAAACTCAGTAGGTTGGTGTGTTGAAACTCAGCAGGTTGGTGTGTTGAAACTCAGCAAGTTGGTGTGTTGAAACTCAGTAGGTTGGTGTGTTGAAACTCAGCTAGGTTGGTGTGTTGAAACTCAGTAGGTTGGTGTGTTGAAACTCAGCA
>NC_088417.1:3595926-3690926 GCF_034236695.1 Oncorhynchus nerka
AGGATTTTTTACCTTGATAATTATGAAAGTGAAAGTATTTTCACAACCAGCATAGATATGTGTTTCTAAAATATAGGTACGTGTAGTAGTGTTGGTAGCGACAGACTCGTGTAGTAGTGTAGGGAACGACAGACTCGTGTAGTAGTGTAGGGAGCGACAGACTCGTGTAGTAGTGTAGGGAGCGACAGACTCGTGTAGTAGTGTAGGGAGCGACAGACTCGTGTAGTAGTGTAGGTAGTGACAGACTCGTGTAGTAGTGTAGGTAGCGACAGACTCGTGTAGTAGTGTAGGTAGTGACAGACTCGTGTAGTAGTGTAGGGAGCGACAGACTCGTGTAGTAGTGTAGGTAGCGACAGACTCGTGTATTAGTGTAGGTACGTGTAGTAGTGTAGGTAGCGACAGACTCGTGTAGTAGTGTAGGTAGCGACAGACTCGTGTAGTAGTGTAGGCAGCGACAGACTCATGTAGTAGTGTAGGTAGCGACAGACTCGTGTAGTAGTGTAGGTAGCGACAGACTCGTGTAGTAGTGTAGGTACGTGTAGTAGTGTAGGTAGCGACAGACTCGTGTAGTAGTGTTGGTAGCGACAGACTCCTGTAGTAGTGTAGGCAGCGACAGACTCGTGTATTAGTGTAGGTACGTGTAGTAGTGTAGGGGGCGACAGACTCGTGTAGTAGTGTAGGGAGCGACAGACTCGTGTAGTAGTGTAGGTAGTGACAGACTCGTGTAGTAGTGTAGGTAGCGACAGACTCGTGTAGTAGTGTAGGTAGTGACAGACTCGTGTAGTAGTGTAGGGAGCGACAGACTCGTGTAGTAGTGTAGGTAGCGACAGACTCGTGTATTAGTGTAGGTACGTGTAGTAGTGTAGGTAGCGACAGACTCGTGTAGTAGTGTAGGTAGCGACAGACTCGTGTAGTAGTGTAGGCAGCGACAGACTCATGTAGTAGTGTAGGTAGCGACAGACTCGTGTAGTAGTGTAGGTAGCGACAGACTCGTGTAGTAGTGTAGGTACGTGTAGTAGTGTAGGTAGCGACAGACTCGTGTAGTAGTGTTGGTAGCGACAGACTCCTGTAGTAGTGTAGGCAGCGACAGACTCGTGTATTAGTGTAGGTACGTGTAGTAGTGTAGGGGGCGACAGACTCGTGTAGTAGTGTAGGGAGCGACAGACTCGTGTAGTAGTGGAGGGAGCGACAGACTCCTGTAGTAGTGTAGGGAGCGACAGACTTGTGTAGTAGTGTAGGTAGCGACAGACTCGTGTAGTAGTGTAGGTACGTGTAGTAGTGTATGGAGCGACAGACTTGTGTAGTAGTGTAGGTACGTGTAGTAGTGTATGTAGAGACAGACTCGTGTAGTAGTGTAGGTACGTGTAGTAGTGTAGGGAGCGACAGACTCGTGTAGTAGTGTAGGTAGCGACAGACTCGTGTAGTAGTGTAGGTATGTGTAGTAGTGTACATAGCGACAGACTCGTGTAGTAGTGTAGGTATGTGTAGTAGTGTAGGGAGCGACAGACTCGTGTAGTAGTGTAGGGAGCGACAGACTCGTGTAGTAGTGGAGGGAGCGACAGACTCGTGTAGTAGTGTAGGTACGTGTAGTAGTGTAGGGAGCGACAGACTCGTGTAGTAGTGTAGGGAGCGACAGACTCCTGTAGTAGTGTAGGGAGCGACAGACTTGTGTAGTAGTGTAGGTAGCGACAGACTCGTGTAGTAGTGTAGGTAGCGACAGACTCGTGTAGTAGTGTAGGGAGCGACAGACTCGTGTAGTAGTGTAGGTAGTGACAGACTCGTGTAGTAGTGTAGGTAGCGACAGACTCGTGTAGTAGTGTAGGGAGCGACAGACTCGTGTAGTAGTGTAGGGAGCGACAGACTCGTGTAGTAGTGTAGGTATGTGTAGTAGTGTAGGTACGTGTAGTAGTCTAGGGAGCGACAGACTCGTGTAGTAGTGTAGGTAGCGACAGACTCGTGTAGTAGTGTAGGCAGCGACAGACTCGTGTAGTAGTGTAGGTAGCGACAGACTCGTGTAGTAGTGTAGGTAGCGACAGACTCGTGTAGTAGTGTAGGTAGCGACAGACTCGTGTTGTAGTGTAGGCAGCGACAGACTCGTGTAGTAGTGTAGGTAGCGACAGACTTGTGTAGTAGTGTAGGGAGCGACAGACTCGTGTAGTAGTGTAGGTATGTGTAGTAGTGTAGGTACGTGTAGTAGTCTAGGGAGCGACAGACTCGTGTAGTAGTGTAGGTAGCGACAGACTCGTGTAGTAGTGTAGGCAGCGACAGACTCGTGTAGTAGTGTAGGTAGCGACAGACTCGTGTAGTAGTGTAGGTAGCGACAGACTCGTGTAGTAGTGTAGGTAGCGACAGACTCGTGTAGTAGTGTAGGGAGCGACAGACTCCTGTAGTAGTGTAGGGAGCGACAGACTTGTGTAGTAGTGTAGGGAGCGACAGACTCGTGTAGTAGTGTAGGTACGTGTAGTAGTGTATGTAGAGACAGACTCGTGTAGTAGTGTAGGTACGTGTAGTAGTGTAGGGAGCGACAGACTCGTGTAGTAGTGTAGGTAGCGACAGACTCGTGTAGTAGTGTAGGTATGTGTAGTAGTGTACATAGCGACAGACTTGTGTAGTAGTGTAGGTATGTGTAGTAGTGTAGGGAGCGACAGACTCGTGTATTAGTGTAGGGAGCGACAGACTCGTGTATTAGTGTAGGTACGTGTAGTAGTATAGGGAGCGACAGACTCGTGTAGTAGTGTAGGGAGCGACAGACTCGTGTAGTAGTGGAGGGAGCGACAGACTCGTGTAGTAGTGTAGGTAGTGACAGACTTGTGTAGTAGTGTAGGTAGCGACAGACTCGTGTAGTAGTGTTGGTAGCGACAGACTCGTGTAGTAGTGTAGGTAGCGACAGACTCGTGTAGTAGTGTAGGCAGCGACAGACTCGTGTAGTAGTGTAGGTAGCGACAGACTCGTGTAGTAGTGTAGGTAGCGACAGACTCGTGTAGTAGTGTAGGTACGTGTAGTAGTGTAGGTAGCGACAGACTCGTGTAGTAGTGTTGGTAGCGACAGACTCCTGTAGTAGTGTAGGCAGCGACAGACTCGTGTATTAGTGTAGGTACGTGTAGTAGTGTAGGGGGCGACAGACTCGTGTAGTAGTGTAGGGAGCGACAGACTTGTGTAGTAGTGGAGGGAGCGACAGACTCCTGTAGTAGTGTAGGGAGCGACAGACTTGTGTAGTAGTGTAGGTAGGGACAGACTCGTGTAGTAGTGTAGGTACGTGTAGTAGTGTAGGGAGCGACATACTTGTGTAGTAGTGTAGGTAGCGACAGACTCGTGTAGTAGTGTAGGTACGTGTAGTAGTGTATGTAGAGACAGACTCGTGTAGTAGTGTAGGTACGTGTAGTAGTGTAGGGAGCGACAGACTCGTGTAGTAGTGTAGGTATGTGTAGTAGTGTAGGTAGCGACAGACTCGTGTAGTAGTGTAGGTATGTGTAGTAGTGTAGGGAGCGACAGACTCGTGTATTAGTGTAGGGAGCGACAGACTCGTGTATTAGTGTAGGTACGTGTAGTAGTGTAGGGAGCGACAGACTCGTGTATTAGTGTAGGTACGTGTAGTAGTGTAGGGAGCGACAGACTCGTGTAGTAGTGTAGGTAGCGACAGACTCGTGTAGTAGTGTAGGCAGCGACAGACTCGTGTAGTAGTGTAGGTACGTGTAGTAGTGTAGGGGGCGACAGACTCGTGTAGTAGTGTAGGGAGCGACAGACTCGTGTAGTAGTGTAGGTACGTGTAGTAGTGTAGGGAGCGACAGACTCGTGTAGTAGTGGAGGGAGCGACAGACTCCTGTAGTAGTGTAGGCAGCGACAGACTCGTGTAGTAGTGTAGGTACGTGTACTAGTGTAGGGAGCGACAGACTCGTGTAGTAGTGTAGGGAGCGACAGACTCCTGTAGTAGTGTAGGGAGCGACAGACTTGTGTAGTAGTGTAGGTACGTGTAGTAGTGTATGTAGAGACAGACTCGTGTAGTAGTGTAGGTACGTGTAGTAGTGTAGGGAGCGACAGACTCGTGTATTAGTGTAGGGAGCGACAGACTCGTGTATTAGTGTAGGTACGTGTAGTAGTGTAGGGAGCGACAGACTCGTGTAGTAGTGTAGGGAGCGACAGACTCGTGTAGTAGTGGAGGGAGCGACAGACTCGTGTAGTAGTGTAGGTACGTGTACTAGTGTAGGGAGCGACAGACTCGTGTAGTAGTGTAGGTAGTGACAGACTCGTGTAGTAGTGTAGGGAGCGACAGACTCGTGTAGTAGTGTAGGTAGCGACAGACTCGTGTAGTAGTGTAGGTAGCGACAGACTCGTGTAGTAGTGTTGGTAGCGACAGACTCGTGTAGTAGTGTAGGTAGTGACAGACTCGTGTAGTAGTGTAGGGAGCGACAGACTCGTGTAGTAGTGTAGGGAGCGACAGACTCGTGTAGTAGTGTAGGTATGTGTAGTAGTGTAGGTACGTGTAGCAGTCTAGGGAGCGACAGACTCGTGTAGTAGTGTAGGTAGCGACAGACTTGTGTAGTAGTGTAGGCAGCGACAGACTCGTGTAGTAGTGTAGGTAGCGACAGACTCGTGTAGTAGTGTAGGTAGTGACAGACTCGTGTAGTAGTGTAGGGAGCGACAGACTCGTGTAGTAGTGTAGGTAGGGACAGACTCGTGTAGTAGTGTAGGTAGTGACAGACTCGTGTAGTAGTGTAGGGAGCGACAGACTCGTGTAGTAGTGTAGGGAGCGACAGACTCGTGTAGTAGTGTAGGTAGGGACAGACTCGTGTAGTAGTGTAGGTAGTGACAGACTCGTGTAGTAGTGTAGGGAGCGACAGACTCGTGTAGTAGTGTAGGGAGCGACAGACTCGTGTAGTAGTGTAGGTATGTGTAGTAGTGTAGGTACGTGTAGCAGTCTAGGGAGCGACAGACTCGTGTAGTAGTGTAGGTAGCGACAGACTTGTGTAGTAGTGTAGGCAGCGACAGACTCGTGTAGTAGTGTAGGTAGCGACAGACTCGTGTAGTAGTGTAGGTAGTGACAGACTCGTGTAGTAGTGTAGGGAGCGACAGACTCGTGTAGTAGTGTAGGTAGGGACAGACTCGTGTAGTAGTGTAGGTAGTGACAGACTCGTGTAGTAGTGTAGGAGCGACAGACTCGTGTAGTAGTGTAGGAGCGACAGACTCGTGTAGTAGTGTAGGTAGTGACAGACTCGTGTAGTAGTGTAGGGAGCGACAGACTCGTGTAGTAGTGTAGGTATGTGTAGTAGTGTAGGTACGTGTAGTAGTCTAGGGAGCGACAGACTCATGTAGTAGTGTAGGTAGCGACAGACTCGTGTAGTAGTGTAGGCAGCGACAGACTCGTGTAGTAGTGTAGGTAGCGACAGACTCGTGTAGTAGTGTAGGTAGCGACAGACTCGTGTAGTAGTGTAGGCAGCGACAGACTCGTGTAGTAGTGTAGGTAGCGACAGACTCGTGTAGTAGTGTAGGTAGCGACAGACTCGTGTAGTAGTGTAGGTACGTGTAGTAGTGTAGGTAGCGACAGACTCGTGTAGTAGTGTTGGTAGCGACAGACTCCTGTAGTAGTGTAGGCAGCGACAGACTCGTGTATTAGTGTAGGTACGTGTAGTAGTGTAGGGGGCGACAGACTCGTGTAGTAGTGTAGGGAGCGACAGACTCGTGTAGTAGTGGAGGGAGCGACAGACTCCTGTAGTAGTGTAGGGAGCGACAGACTTGTGTAGTAGTGTAGGTAGCGACAGACTCGTGTAGTAGTGTAGGTACGTGTAGTAGTGTATGTAGAGACAGACTCGTGTAGTAGTGTAGGTACGTGTAGTAGTGTAGGGAGCGACAGACTCGTGTAGTAGTGTAGGTAGCGACAGACTCGTGTAGTAGTGGAGGGAGCGACAGACTCGTGTAGTAGTGTAGGTAGGGACAGACTCGTGTAGTAGTGTAGGTACGTGTAGTAGTGTAGGGAGCGACATACTTGTGTAGTAGTGTAGGTAGCGAAAGACTCGTGTAGTAGTGTAGGTACGTGTAGTAGTGTATGTAGAGACAGACTCGTGTAGTAGTGTAGGTACGTGTAGTAGTGTAGGGAGCGACAGACTCGTGTATTAGTGTAGGGAGCGACAGACTCGTGTATTAGTGTAGGTACGTGTAGTAGTGTAGGGAGCGACAGACTCGTGTAGTAGTGTAGGGAGCGACAGACTCGTGTAGTAGTGGAGGGAGCGACAGACTCGTGTAGTAGTGTAGGTACGTGTACTAGTGTAGGGAGCGACAGACTCGTGTAGTAGTGTAGGTAGTGACAGACTCGTGTAGTAGTGTAGGGAGCGACAGACTCGTGTAGTAGTGTAGGTAGCGACAGACTCGTGTAGTAGTGTAGGTAGCGACAGACTCGTGTAGTAGTGTTGGTAGCGACAGACTCGTGTAGTAGTGTAGGTAGTGACAGACTCGTGTAGTAGTGTAGGGAGCGACAGACTCGTGTAGTAGTGTAGGTAGGGACAGACTCGTGTAGTAGTGTAGGTAGTGACAGACTCGTGTAGTAGTGTAGGGGAGCGACAGACTCGTGTAGTAGTGTAGGAGCGACAGACTCGTGTAGTAGTGTAGGTATGTGTAGTAGTGTAGGTACGTGTAGCAGTCTAGGAGCGACAGACTCGTGTAGTAGTGTAGGTAGCGACAGACTTGTGTAGTAGTGTAGGCAGCGACAGACTCGTGTAGTAGTGTAGGTAGCGACAGACTCGTGTAGTAGTGTAGGTAGGGACAGACTCGTGTAGTAGTGTAGGTACGTGTAGTAGTGTAGGGAGCGACATACTTGTGTAGTAGTGTAGGTAGCGACAGACTCGTGTAGTAGTGTAGGTACGTGTAGTAGTGTATGTAGAGACAGACTCGTGTAGTAGTGTAGGTACGTGTAGTAGTGTAGGGAGCGACAGACTCGTGTATTAGTGTAGGGAGCGACAGACTCGTGTATTAGTGTAGGTACGTGTAGTAGTGTAGGAGCGACAGACTCGTGTAGTAGTGTAGGGAGCGACAGACTCGTGTAGTAGTGGAGGGAGCGACAGACTCGTGTAGTAGTGTAGGTACGTGTACTAGTGTAGGGAGCGACAGACTTGTGTAGTAGTGTAGGTAGTGACAGACTCGTGTAGTAGTGTAGGGAGCGACATACTCGTGTAGTAGTGTAGGTAGCGACAGACTCGTGTAGTAGTGTAGGTAGCGACAGACTCGTGTAGTAGTGTTGGTAGCGACAGACTCGTGTAGTAGTGTAGGTAGTGACAGACTCGTGTAGTAGTGTAGGGAGCGACAGACTCGTGTAGTAGTGTAGGTAGGGACAGACTCGTGTAGTAGTGTAGGTAGTGACAGACTCGTGTAATAGTGTAGGGAGCGACAGACTCGTGTAGTAGTGTAGGGAGCGACAGACTCGTGTAGTAGTGTAGGTAGTGACAGACTCGTGTAGTAGTGTAGGGAGCGACAGACTCGTGTAGTAGTGTAGGTATGTGTAGCAGTGTAGGCACGTGTAGTAGTCTAGGAGCGACAGACTCGTGTAGTAGTGTAGGTAGCGACAGACTCGTGTAGTAGTGTAGGCAGCGACAGACTCGTGTAGTAGTGTAGGTAGCGACAGACTCGTGTAGTAGTGTAGGTAGCGACAGACTCGTGTAGTAGTGTAGGCAGCGACAGACTCGTGTAGTAGTGTAGGTAGCGACAGACTCGTGTAGTAGTGTAGGTACGTGTAGTAGTGTAGGTAGCGACAGACTCGTGTAGTAGTGTTGGTAGCGACAGACTCCTGTAGTAGTGTAGGCAGCGACAGACTCGTGTATTAGTGTAGGTACGTGTAGTAGTGTAGGGGGCGACAGACTCGTGTAGTAGTGTAGGGAGCGACAGACTCGTGTAGTAGTGGAGGGAGCGACAGACTCCTGTAGTAGTGTAGGGAGCGACAGACTTGTGTAGTAGTGTAGGTAGCGACAGACTCGTGTAGTAGTGTAGGTACGTGTAGTAGTGTATGGAGCGACAGACTTGTGTAGTAGTGTAGGTACGTGTAGTAGTGTATGTAGAGACAGACTCGTGTAGTAGTGTAGGTACGTGTAGTAGTGTATGTAGAGACAGACTCGTGTAGTAGTGTAGGTACGTGTAGTAGTGTAGGGAGCGACAGACTCGTGTAGTAGTGTAGGTAGCGACAGACTCGTGTAGTAGTGGAGGGAGCGACAGACTCGTGTAGTAGTGTAGGTACGTGTAGTAGTGTAGGGAGCGACAGACTCGTGTAGTAGTGTAGGGAGCGACAGACTCCTGTAGTAGTGTAGGGAGCGACAGACTTGTGTAGTAGTGTAGGTAGCGACAGACTCGTGTAGTAGTGTAGGGAGCGACAGACTCGTGTAGTAGTGTAGGTAGTGACAGACTAGTGTAGTAGTGTAGGTAGCGACAGACTCGTGTAGTAGTGTAGGGAGCGACAGACTTGTGTAGTAGCGTTGGTAGCGACAGACTCGTGTAGTAGTGTAGGTAGTGACAGACTCGTGTAGTAGTGTAGGGAGCGACAGACTCGTGTAGTAGTGTAGGTAGGGACAGACTCGTGTAGTAGTGTAGGTAGTGACAGACTCGTGTAGTAGTGTAGGGAGCGACAGACTCGTGTAGTAGTGTAGGGAGCGACAGACTCGTGTAGTAGTGTAGGTAGTGACAGACTCGTGTAGTAGTGTAGGTATGTGTAGTAGTGTAGGTACGTGTAGTAGTCTAGGGAGCGACAGACTCGTGTAGTAGTGTAGGTAGCGACAGACTCGTGTAGTAGTGTAGGCAGCGACAGACTCGTGTAGTAGTGTAGGTAGCGACAGACTCGTGTAGTAGTGTAGGTAGGGACAGACTCGTGTAGTAGTGTAGGTACGTGTAGTAGTGTAGGGAGCGACAGACTCGTGTAGTAGTGTAGGTATGTGTAGTAGTGTAGGGAGCGACAGACTCGTGTAGTAGTGGAGGGAGCGACAGACTCCTGTAGTAGTGTAGGGAGCGACAGACTTGTGTAGTAGTGTAGGTAGCGACAGACTTGTGTAGTAGTGTAGGTACGTGTAGTAGTGTAGGGAGCGACAGACTTGTGTAGTAGTGTAGGTAGCGACAGACTCGTGTAGTAGTGTAGGTACGTGTAGTAGTGTATGTAGAGACAGACTCGTGTAGTAGTGTAGGTACGTGTAGTAGTGTAGGGAGCGACAGACTCGTGTAGTAGTGTAGGTAGCGACAGACTCGTGTAGTAGTGTAGGTATGTGTAGTAGTGTACATAGCGACAGACTCGTGTAGTAGTGTAGGTATGTGTAGTAGTGTAGGGAGCGACAGACTCGTGTATTAGTGTAGGGAGCGACAGACTCGTGTATTAGTGTAGGTACGTGTAGTAGTATAGGGAGCGACAGACTCGTGTAGTAGTGTAGGGAGCGACAGACTCGTGTAGTAGTGGAGGGAGCGACAGACTCGTGTAGTAGTGTAGGTACGTGTACTAGTGTAGGGAGCGACAGACTCGTGTAGTAGTGTAGGGAGCGACAGACTCCTGTAGTAGTGTAGGGAGCGACAGACTTGTGTAGTAGTGTAGGTAGCGACAGACTCGTGTAGTAGTGTAGGTAGTGACAGACTCGTGTAGTAGTGTAGGGAGCGACAGACTCGTGTAGTAGTGTAGGTAGTGACAGACTTGTGTAGTAGTGTAGGTAGCGACAGACTCGTGTAGTAGTGTAGGGAGCGACAGACTCGTGTAGTAGTGTTGGTAGCGACAGACTCGTGTAGTAGTGTAGGTAGCGACAGACTCGTGTAGTAGTGTAGGCAGCGACAGACTCGTGTAGTAGTGTAGGTAGCGACAGACTCGTGTAGTAGTGTAGGTAGCGACAGACTCGTGTAGTAGTGTAGGTACGTGTAGTAGTGTAGGTAGCGACAGACTCGTGTAGTAGTGTTGGTAGCGACAGACTCCTGTAGTAGTGTAGGCAGCGACAGACTCGTGTATTAGTGTAGGTACGTGTAGTAGTGTAGGGGGCGACAGACTCGTGTAGTAGTGTTGGTAGCGACAGACTCCTGTAGTAGTGTAGGCAGCGACAGACTCCTGTAGTAGTGTAGGGAGCGACAGACTTGTGTAGTAGTGTAGGTAGGGACAGACTCGTGTAGTAGTGTAGGTACGTGTAGTAGTGTAGGGAGCGACATACTTGTGTAGTAGTGTAGGTAGCGACAGACTCGTGTAGTAGTGTAGGTACGTGTAGTAGTGTATGTAGAGACAGACTCGTGTAGTAGTGTAGGTACGTGTAGTAGTGTAGGGAGCGACAGACTCGTGTATTAGTGTAGGGAGCGACAGACTCGTGTATTAGTGTAGGTACGTGTAGTAGTGTAGGGAGCGACAGACTCGTGTAGTAGTGTAGGGAGCGACAGACTCGTGTAGTAGTGGAGGGAGCGACAGACTCGTGTAGTAGTGTAGGTACGTGTACTAGTGTAGGGAGCGACAGACTCGTGTAGTAGTGTAGGTAGTGACAGACTCGTGTAGTAGTGTAGGGAGCGACAGACTCGTGTAGTAGTGTAGGTAGCGACAGACTCGTGTAGTAGTGTAGGTAGCGACAGACTCGTGTAGGAGTGTAGGTAGTGACAGACTCGTGTAGTAGTGTAGGGAGCGACAGACTCGTGTAGTAGTGTAGGTAGCGACAGACTCGTGTAGTAGTGTAGGTAGCGATAGACTCGTGTAGTAGTGTTGGTAGCGACAGACTCGTGTAGTAGTGTAGGTAGTGACAGACTCGTGTAGTAGTGTAGGGAGCGACAGACTCGTGTAGTAGTGTAGGTAGGGACAGACTCGTGTAGTAGTGTAGGTAGTGACAGACTCGTGTAGTAGTGTAGGGAGCGACAGACTCGTGTAGTAGTGTAGGTATGTGTAGTAGTGTAGGTACGTGTAGTAGTCTAGGGAGCGACAGACTCGTGTAGTAGTGTAGGTAGCGACAGACTCGTGTAGTAGTGTAGGCAGCGACAGACTCGTGTAGTAGTGTAGGTAGCGACAGACTCGTGTAGTAGTGTAGGTAGCGACAGACTCGTGTAGTAGTGTAGGCAGCGACAGACTCGTGTAGTAGTGTAGGTAGTGACAGACTCGTGTAGTAGTGTAGGTAGCGACAGACTCGTGTAGTAGTGTAGGTACGTGTAGTAGTGTAGGTAGCGACAGACTCGTGTAGTAGTGTTGGTAGCGACAGACTCCTGTAGTAGTGTAGGCAGCGACAGACTCGTGTATTAGTGTAGGTACGTGTAGTAGTGTAGGGGGCGACAGACTCGTGTAGTAGTGTAGGGAGCGACAGACTCGTGTAGTAGTGGAGGGAGCGACAGACTCCTGTAGTAGTGTAGGGAGCGACAGACTTGTGTAGTAGTGTAGGTAGCGACAGACTCGTGTAGTAGTGTAGGTACGTGTAGTAGTGTATGTAGAGACAGACTCGTGTAGTAGTGTAGGTACGTGTAGTAGTGTAGGGAGCGACAGACTCGTGTAGTAGTGTAGGTAGCGACAGACTCGTGTAGTAGTGGAGGGAGCGACAGACTCGTGTAGTAGTGTAGGTAGGGACAGACTCGTGTAGTAGTGTAGGTACGTGTAGTAGTGTAGGGAGCGACATACTTGTGTAGTAGTGTAGGTAGCGAAAGACTCGTGTAGTAGTGTAGGTACGTGTAGTAGTGTATGTAGAGACAGACTCGTGTAGTAGTGTAGGTACGTGTAGTAGTGTAGGGAGCGACAGACTCGTGTATTAGTGTAGGGAGCGACAGACTCGTGTATTAGTGTAGGTACGTGTAGTAGTGTAGGGAGCGACAGACTCGTGTAGTAGTGTAGGGAGCGACAGACTCGTGTAGTAGTGGAGGGAGCGACAGACTCGTGTAGTAGTGTAGGTACGTGTACTAGTGTAGGGAGCGACAGACTCGTGTAGTAGTGTAGGTAGTGACAGACTCGTGTAGTAGTGTAGGGAGCGACAGACTCGTGTAATAGTGTAGGTAGCGACAGACTCGTGTAGTAGTGTAGGTAGCGACAGACTCGTGTAGTAGTGTTGGTAGCGACAGACTCGTGTAGTAGTGTAGGTAGTGACAGACTCGTGTAGTAGTGTAGGGAGCGACAGACTCGTGTAGTAGTGTAGGTAGGGACAGACTCGTGTAGTAGTGTAGGTAGTGACAGACTCGTGTAGTAGTGTAGGGAGCGACAGACTCGTGTAGTAGTGTAGGGAGCGACAGACTCGTGTAGTAGTGTAGGTATGTGTAGTAGTGTAGGTACGTGTAGCAGTCTAGGGAGCGACAGACTCGTGTAGTAGTGTAGGTAGCGACAGACTTGTGTAGTAGTGTAGGCAGCGACAGACTCGTGTAGTAGTGTAGGTAGCGACAGACTCGTGTAGTAGTGTAGGTAGGGACAGACTCGTGTAGTAGTGTAGGTACGTGTAGTAGTGTAGGGAGCGACATACTTGTGTAGTAGTGTAGGTAGCGACAGACTCGTGTAGTAGTGTAGGTACGTGTAGTAGTGTATGTAGAGACAGACTCGTGTAGTAGTGTAGGTACGTGTAGTAGTGTAGGGAGCGACAGACTCGTGTATTAGTGTAGGGAGCGACAGACTCGTGTATTAGTGTAGGTACGTGTAGTAGTGTAGGGAGCGACAGACTCGTGTAGTAGTGTAGGGAGCGACAGACTCGTGTAGTAGTGGAGGGAGCGACAGACTCGTGTAGTAGTGTAGGCACGTGTACTAGTGTAGGAGCGACAGACTTGTGTAGTAGTGTAGGTAGTGACAGACTCGTGTAGTAGTGTAGGAGCGACAGACTCGTGTAGTAGTGTAGGTAGCGACAGACTCGTGTAGTAGTGTAGGTAGCGACAGACTCGTGTAGTAGTGTTGGTAGCGACAGACTCGTGTAGTAGTGTAGGTAGTGACAGACTCGTGTAGTAGTGTAGGGAGCGACAGACTCGTGTAGTAGTGTAGGTAGGGACAGACTCGTGTAGTAGTGTAGGTAGTGACAGACTCGTGTAGTAGTGTAGGAGCGACAGACTCGTGTAGTAGTGTAGGGAGCGACAGACTCGTGTAGTAGTGTAGGTAGTGACAGACTCGTGTAGTAGTGTAGGGAGCGACAGACTCGTGTAGTAGTGTAGGTATGTGTAGTAGTGTAGGTACGTGTAGTAGTCTAGGGAGCGACAGACTCGTGTAGTAGTGTAGGTAGCGACAGACTCGTGTAGTAGTGTAGGCAGCGACAGACTCGTGTAGTAGTGTAGGTAGCGACAGACTCGTGTAGTAGTGTAGGTAGCGACAGACTCGTGTAGTAGTGTAGGCAGCGACAGACTCGTGTAGTAGTGTAGGTAGCGACAGACTCGTGTAGTAGTGTAGGTAGCGACAGACTCGTGTAGTAGTGTAGGTACGTGTAGTAGTGTAGGTAGCGACAGACTCGTGTAGTAGTGTTGGTAGCGACAGACTCCTGTAGTAGTGTAGGCAGCGACAGACTTGTGTATTAGTGTAGGTACGTGTAGTAGTGTAGGGAGCGACAGACTCGTGTAGTAGTGTAGGGAGCGACAGACTCGTGTAGTAGTGGAGGGAGCGACAGACTCCTGTAGTAGTGTAGGGAGCGACAGACATGTGTAGTAGTGTAGGTAGCGACAGACTCGTGTAGTAGTGTAGGCACGTGTAGTAGTGTATGGAGCGACAGACTTGTGTAGTAGTGTAGGTAGCGACAGACTCGTGTAGTAGTGTAGGTACGTGTAGTAGTGTATGTAGAGACAGACTCGTGTAGTAGTGTAGGTACGTGTAGTAGTGTATGGAGCGACAGACTTGTGTAGTAGTGTAGGTAGCGACAGACTCGTGTAGTAGTGTAGGTACGTGTAGTAGTGTATGTAGAGACAGACTCGTGTAGTAGTGTAGGTACGTGTAGTAGTGTAGGAGCGACAGACTCGTGTAGTAGTGTAGGTAGGGACAGACTCGTGTAGTAGTGGAGGGAGCGACAGACTCGTGTAGTAGTGTAGGTACGTGTAGTAGTGTAGGGAGCGACAGACTCGTGTAGTAGTGTAGGGAGCGACAGACTCGTGTAGTAGTGTAGGGAGCGACAGACTTGTGTAGTAGTGTAGGTAGTGACAGACTCGTGTAGTAGTGTTGGTAGCGACAGACTCGTGTAGTAGTGTAGGTAGTGACAGACTCGTGTAGTAGTGTAGGGAGCGACAGACTCGTGTAGTAGTGTAGGGAGCGACAGACTCGTGTAGTAGTGTAGGTATGTGTAGTAGTGTAGGTACGTGTAGTAGTCTAGGGAGCGACAGACTCGTGTAGTAGTGTAGGTAGCGACAGACTCGTGTAGTAGTGTAGGCAGCGACAGACTCGTGTAGTAGTGTAGGTAGCGACAGACTCGTGTAGTAGTGTAGGTAGCGACAGACTCGTGTAGTAGTGTAGGTAGCGACAGACTCGTGTAGTAGTGTAGGCAGCGACAGACTCGTGTAGTAGTGTAGGTAGCGACAGACTCGTGTAGTAGTGTAGGTAGCGACAGACTCGTGTAGTAGTGTAGGTAGCGACAGACTCGTGTAGTAGTGTAGGTACGTGTAGTAGTGTAGGTAGCGACAGACTCGTGTAGTAGTGTTGGTAGCGACAGACTCCTGTAGTAGTGTAGGCAGCGACAGACTCGTGTATTAGTGTAGGTACGTGTAGTAGTGTAGGGGGCGACAGACTCGTGTAGTAGTGTAGGGAGCGACAGACTCGTGTAGTAGTGGAGGGAGCGACAGACTCCTGTAGTAGTGTAGGGAGCGACAGACTTGTGTAGTAGTGTAGGTAGCGACAGACTCGTGTAGTAGTGTAGGTACGTGTAGTAGTGTAGGGAGCGACAGACTTGTGTAGTAGTGTAGGTAGCGACAGACTCGTGTAGTAGTGTAGGTACGTGTAGTAGTGTATGTAGAGACAGACTCGTGTAGTAGTGTAGGTACGTGTAGTAGTGTAGGGAGCGACAGACTCGTGTAGTAGTGTAGGTATGTGTAGTAGTGTAGGTAGCGACAGACTCGTGTAGTAGTGTAGGTATGTGTAGTAGTGTAGGAGCGACAGACTCGTGTATTAGTGTAGGGAGCGACAGACTCGTGTATTAGTGTAGGCACGTGTAGTAGTGTAGGGAGCGACAGACTCGTGTATTAGTGTAGGCACGTGTAGTAGTGTAGGAGCGACAGACTCGTGTAGTAGTGTAGGTAGCGACAGACTCGTGTAGTAGTGTAGGTAGCGACAGACTCGTGTAGTAGTGTAGGTAGCGACAGACTCGTGTAGTAGTGTAGGCAGCGACAGACTCGTGTAGTAGTGTAGGTAGCGACAGACTCGTGTAGTAGTGTAGGTAGCGACAGACTCGTGTAGTAGTGTAGGTACGTGTAGTAGTGTAGGTAGCGACAGACTCGTGTAGTAGTGTTGGTAGCGACAGACTCCTGTAGTAGTGTAGGCAGCGACAGACTCGTGTATTAGTGTAGGTACGTGTAGTAGTGTAGGGGGCGACAGACTTGTGTAGTAGTGTAGGGAGCGACAGACTCGTGTAGTAGTGTAGGTACGTGTAGTAGTGTAGGGAGCGACAGACTCGTGTAGTAGTGGAGGGAGCGACAGACTCCTGTAGTAGTGTAGGCAGCGACAGACTCGTGTATTAGTGTAGGTACGTGTAGTAGTGTAGGGAGCGACAGACTCGTGTATTAGTGTAGGTACGTGGAGTAGTGTAGGGAGCGACAGACTCGTGTAGTAGTGTAGGTAGCGACAGACTCGTGTAGTAGTGTAGGTAGCGACAGACTCGTGTAGTAGTGTAGGTAGCGACAGACTCGTGTAGTAGTGTAGGCAGCGACAGACTCGTGTAGTAGTGTAGGTAGCGACAGACTCGTGTAGTAGTGTAGGTAGCGACAGACTCGTGTAGTAGTGTAGGTACGTGTAGTAGTGTAGGTAGCGACAGACTCGTGTAGTAGTGTTGGTAGCGACAGACTCGTGTATTAGTGTAGGTACGTGTAGTAGTGTAGGGGGCGACAGACTTGTGTAGTAGTGTAGGGAGCGACAGACTCGTGTAGTATGTAGGTACGTGTAGTAGTGTAGGGAGCGACAGACTCGTGTAGTAGTGGAGGGAGCGACAGACTCCTGTAGTAGTGTAGGCAGCGACAGACTCGTGTATTAGTGTAGGTACGTGTAGTAGTGTATGTAGAGACAGACTCGTGTAGTAGTGTAGGTACGTGTAGTAGTGTAGGGAGCGACAGACTCGTGTAGTAGTGTAGGTAGCGACAGACTCGTGTAGTAGTGGAGGGAGCGACAGACTCGTGTAGTAGTGTAGGTACGTGTAGTAGTGTAGGAGCGACAGACTCGTGTAGTAGTGTAGGGAGCGACAGACTCCTGTAGTAGTGTAGGAGCGACAGACTTGTGTATTAGTGTAGGTAGCGACAGACTCGTGTAGTAGTGTAGGGAGCGACAGACTCGTGTAGTAGTGTAGGTAGTGACAGACTAGTGTAGTAGTGTAGGTAGCGACAGACTCGTGTAGTAGTGTAGGGAGCGACAGACTCGTGTAGTAGTGTTGGTAGCGACAGACTCCTGTAGTAGTGTAGGTAGTGACAGACTCGTGTAGTAGTGTAGGGAGCGACAGACTCGTGTAGTAGTGTAGGTAGTGACAGACTCGTGTAGTAGTGTTGGTAGCGACAGACTCGTGTAGTAGTGTAGGTAGTGACAGACTCGTGTAGTAGTGTAGGGAGCGACAGACTCGTGTAGTAGTGTAGGTATGTGTAGTAGTGTAGGTACGTGTAGTAGTCTAGGGAGCGACAGACTCGTGTAGTAGTGTAGGTAGCGACAGACTCGTGTAGTAGTGTAGGTAGCGACAGACTCGTGTAGTAGTGTAGGCAGCGACAGACTCGTGTAGTAGTGTAGGTAGCGACAGACTCGTGTAGTAGTGTAGGTAGCGACAGACTCGTGTAGTAGTGTAGGTAGCGACAGACTCGTGTAGTAGTGTAGGCAGCGACAGACTCGTGTAGTAGTGTAGGTAGCGACAGACTCGTGTAGTAGTGTAGGTAGCGACAGACTCGTGTAGTAGTGTAGGTACGTGTAGTAGTGTAGGTAGCGACAGACTCGTGTAGTAGTGTAGGGAGCGACAGACTCCTGTAGTAGTGTAGGGAGCGACAGACTCGTGTAGTAGTGGAGGGAGCGACAGACTCCTGTAGTAGTGTATGGAGCGACAGACTTGTGTAGTAGTGTAGGTAGCGACAGACTCGTGTAGTAGTGTAGGTACGTGTAGTAGTGTAGGGAGCGACAGACTTGTGTAGTAGTGTAGGTAGCGACAGACTCGTGTAGTAGTGTAGGTACGTGTAGTAGTGTATGTAGAGACAGACTCGCGTAGTAGTGTAGGTACGTGTAGTAGTGTAGGGAGCGACAGACTCGTGTAGTAGTGTAGGTATGTGTAGTAGTGTAGGTAGCGACAGACTCGTGTAGTAGTGTAGGTATGTGTAGTAGTGTAGGGAGCGACAGACTCGTGTATTAGTGTAGGGAGCGACAGACTCGTGCATTAGTGTAGGTACGTGTAGTAGTGTAGGGAGCGACAGACTTGTGTATTAGTGTAGGTACGTGTAGTAGTGTAGGGAGCGACAGACTCGTGTATTAGTGTAGGTACGTGTAGTAGTGTAGGGAGCGACAGACTCGTGTAGTAGTGTAGGGAGCGACAGACTCGTGTAGTAGTGGAGGGAGCGACAGACTCGTGTAGTAGTGTAGGTACGTGTACTAGTGTAGGGAGCGACAGACTCGTGTAGTAGTGTAGGTAGTGACAGACTCGTGTAGTAGTGTAGGGAGCGACAGACTCGTGTAATAGTGTAGGTAGCGACAGACTCGTGTAGTAGTGTAGGTAGCGACAGACTCGTGTAGTAGTGTTGGTAGCGACAGACTCGTGTAGTAGTGTAGGTAGTGACAGACTCGTGTAGTAGTGTAGGGAGCGACAGACTCGTGTAGTAGTGTAGGTAGGGACAGACTCGTGTAGTAGTGTAGGTAGTGACAGACTCGTGTAGTAGTGTAGGGAGCGACAGACTCGTGTAGTAGTGTAGGGAGCGACAGACTCGTGTAGTAGTGTAGGTATGTGTAGTAGTGTAGGTACGTGTAGCAGTCTAGGGAGCGACAGACTCGTGTAGTAGTGTAGGTAGCGACAGACTTGTGTAGTAGTGTAGGCAGCGACAGACTCGTGTAGTAGTGTAGGTAGCGACAGACTCGTGTAGTAGTGTAGGTAGGGACAGACTCGTGTAGTAGTGTAGGTACGTGTAGTAGTGTAGGGAGCGACATACTTGTGTAGTAGTGTAGGTAGCGACAGACTCGTGTAGTAGTGTAGGTACGTGTAGTAGTGTATGTAGAGACAGACTCGTGTAGTAGTGTAGGTACGTGTAGTAGTGTAGGGAGCGACAGACTCGTGTATTAGTGTAGGGAGCGACAGACTCGTGTATTAGTGTAGGTACGTGTAGTAGTGTAGGGAGCGACAGACTCGTGTAGTAGTGTAGGGAGCGACAGACTCGTGTAGTAGTGGAGGGAGCGACAGACTCGTGTAGTAGTGTAGGTACGTGTACTAGTGTAGGGAGCGACAGACTTGTGTAGTAGTGTAGGTAGTGACAGACTCGTGTAGTAGTGTAGGGAGCGACAGACTCGTGTAGTAGTGTAGGTAGCGACAGACTCGTGTAGTAGTGTAGGTAGCGACAGACTCGTGTAGTAGTGTTGGTAGCGACAGACTCGTGTAGTAGTGTAGGTAGTGACAGACTCGTGTAGTAGTGTAGGGAGCGACAGACTCGTGTAGTAGTGTAGGTAGGGACAGACTCGTGTAGTAGTGTAGGTAGTGACAGACTCGTGTAGTAGTGTAGGGAGCGACAGACTCGTGTAGTAGTGTAGGGAGCGACAGACTCGTGTAGTAGTGTAGGTAGTGACAGACTCGTGTAGTAGTGTAGGGAGCGACAGACTCGTGTAGTAGTGTAGGTATGTGTAGTAGTGTAGGTACGTGTAGTAGTCTAGGGAGCGACAGACTCGTGTAGTAGTGTAGGTAGCGACAGACTCGTGTAGTAGTGTAGGCAGCGACAGACTCGTGTAGTAGTGTAGGTAGCGACAGACTCGTGTAGTAGTGTAGGTAGCGACAGACTCGTGTAGTAGTGTAGGCAGCGACAGACTCGTGTAGTAGTGTAGGTAGCGACAGACTCGTGTAGTAGTGTAGGTAGCGACAGACTCGTGTAGTAGTGTAGGTACGTGTAGTAGTGTAGGTAGCGACAGACTCGTGTAGTAGTGTTGGTAGCGACAGACTCCTGTAGTAGTGTAGGCAGCGACAGACTTGTGTATTAGTGTAGGTACGTGTAGTAGTGTAGGGAGCGACAGACTCGTGTAGTAGTGTAGGGAGCGACAGACTCGTGTAGTAGTGGAGGGAGCGACAGACTCCTGTAGTAGTGTAGGGAGCGACAGACATGTGTAGTAGTGTAGGTAGCGACAGACTCGTGTAGTAGTGTAGGTACGTGTAGTAGTGTATGGAGCGACAGACTTGTGTAGTAGTGTAGGTAGCGACAGACTCGTGTAGTAGTGTAGGTACGTGTAGTAGTGTATGTAGAGACAGACTCGTGTAGTAGTGTAGGTACGTGTAGTAGTGTATGGAGCGACAGACTTGTGTAGTAGTGTAGGTAGCGACAGACTCGTGTAGTAGTGTAGGTACGTGTAGTAGTGTATGTAGAGACAGACTCGTGTAGTAGTGTAGGTACGTGTAGTAGTGTAGGGAGCGACAGACTCGTGTAGTAGTGTAGGTAGGGACAGACTCGTGTAGTAGTGGAGGGAGCGACAGACTCGTGTAGTAGTGTAGGTACGTGTAGTAGTGTAGGGAGCGACAGACTCGTGTAGTAGTGTAGGGAGCGACAGACTCGTGTAGTAGTGTAGGGAGCGACAGACTTGTGTAGTAGTGTAGGTAGTGACAGACTCGTGTAGTAGTGTTGGTAGCGACAGACTCGTGTAGTAGTGTAGGTAGTGACAGACTCGTGTAGTAGTGTAGGGAGCGACAGACTCGTGTAGTAGTGTAGGGAGCGACAGACTCGTGTAGTAGTGTAGGTATGTGTAGTAGTGTAGGTACGTGTAGTAGTCTAGGGAGCGACAGACTCGTGTAGTAGTGTAGGTAGCGACAGACTCGTGTAGTAGTGTAGGCAGCGACAGACTCGTGTAGTAGTGTAGGTAGCGACAGACTCGTGTAGTAGTGTAGGTAGCGACAGACTCGTGTAGTAGTGTAGGTAGCGACAGACTCGTGTAGTAGTGTAGGCAGCGACAGACTCGTGTAGTAGTGTAGGTAGCGACAGACTCGTGTAGTAGTGTAGGTAGCGACAGACTCGTGTAGTAGTGTAGGTAGCGACAGACTCGTGTAGTAGTGTAGGTACGTGTAGTAGTGTAGGTAGCGACAGACTCGTGTAGTAGTGTTGGTAGCGACAGACTCCTGTAGTAGTGTAGGCAGCGACAGACTCGTGTATTAGTGTAGGTACGTGTAGTAGTGTAGGGGGCGACAGACTCGTGTAGTAGTGTAGGGAGCGACAGACTCGTGTAGTAGTGGAGGGAGCGACAGACTCCTGTAGTAGTGTAGGGAGCGACAGACTTGTGTAGTAGTGTAGGTAGCGACAGACTCGTGTAGTAGTGTAGGTACGTGTAGTAGTGTAGGGAGCGACAGACTTGTGTAGTAGTGTAGGTAGCGACAGACTCGTGTAGTAGTGTAGGTACGTGTAGTAGTGTATGTAGAGACAGACTCGTGTAGTAGTGTAGGTACGTGTAGTAGTGTAGGGAGCGACAGACTCGTGTAGTAGTGTAGGTATGTGTAGTAGTGTAGGTAGCGACAGACTCGTGTAGTAGTGTAGGTATGTGTAGTAGTGTAGGGAGCGACAGACTCGTGTATTAGTGTAGGGAGCGACAGACTCGTGTATTAGTGTAGGTACGTGTAGTAGTGTAGGGAGCGACAGACTCGTGTATTAGTGTAGGTACGTGTAGTAGTGTAGGGAGCGACAGACTCGTGTAGTAGTGTAGGTAGCGACAGACTCGTGTAGTAGTGTAGGTAGCGACAGACTCGTGTAGTAGTGTAGGTAGCGACAGACTCGTGTAGTAGTGTAGGCAGCGACAGACTCGTGTAGTAGTGTAGGTAGCGACAGACTCGTGTAGTAGTGTAGGTAGCGACAGACTCGTGTAGTAGTGTAGGTACGTGTAGTAGTGTAGGTAGCGACAGACTCGTGTAGTAGTGTTGGTAGCGACAGACTCCTGTAGTAGTGTAGGCAGCGACAGACTCGTGTATTAGTGTAGGTACGTGTAGTAGTGTAGGGGGCGACAGACTTGTGTAGTAGTGTAGGGAGCGACAGACTCGTGTAGTAGTGTAGGTACGTGTAGTAGTGTAGGGAGCGACAGACTCGTGTAGTAGTGGAGGGAGCGACAGACTCCTGTAGTAGTGTAGGCAGCGACAGACTCGTGTATTAGTGTAGGTACGTGTAGTAGTGTAGGAGCGACAGACTCGTGTATTAGTGTAGGTACGTGGAGTAGTGTAGGGAGCGACAGACTCGTGTAGTAGTGTAGGTAGCGACAGACTCGTGTAGTAGTGTAGGTAGCGACAGACTCGTGTAGTAGTGTAGGTAGCGACAGACTCGTGTAGTAGTGTAGGCAGCGACAGACTCGTGTAGTAGTGTAGGTAGCGACAGACTCGTGTAGTAGTGTAGGTAGCGACAGACTCGTGTAGTAGTGTAGGTACGTGTAGTAGTGTAGGTAGCGACAGACTCGTGTAGTAGTGTTGGTAGCGACAGACTCGTGTATTAGTGTAGGTACGTGTAGTAGTGTAGGGGGCGACAGACTTGTGTAGTAGTGTAGGGAGCGACAGACTCGTGTAGTATGTAGGTACGTGTAGTAGTGCAGGGAGCGACAGACTCGTGTAGTAGTGGAGGGAGCGACAGACTCCTGTAGTAGTGTAGGCAGCGACAGACTCGTGTATTAGTGTAGGTACGTGTAGTAGTGTATGTAGAGACAGACTCGTGTAGTAGTGTAGGTACGTGTAGTAGTGTAGGGAGCGACAGACTCGTGTAGTAGTGTAGGTAGCGACAGACTCGTGTAGTAGTGGAGGGAGCGACAGACTCGTGTAGTAGTGTAGGTACGTGTAGTAGTGTAGGGAGCGACAGACTCGTGTAGTAGTGTAGGGAGCGACAGACTCCTGTAGTAGTGTAGGGAGCGACAGACTTGTGTATTAGTGTAGGTAGCGACAGACTCGTGTAGTAGTGTAGGGAGCGACAGACTCGTGTAGTAGTGTAGGTAGTGACAGACTAGTGTAGTAGTGTAGGTAGCGACAGACTCGTGTAGTAGTGTAGGGAGCGACAGACTCGTGTAGTAGTGTTGGTAGCGACAGACTCCTGTAGTAGTGTAGGTAGTGACAGACTCGTGTAGTAGTGTAGGGAGCGACAGACTCGTGTAGTAGTGTAGGTAGTGACAGACTCGTGTAGTAGTGTTGGTAGCGACAGACTCGTGTAGTAGTGTAGGTAGTGACAGACTCGTGTAGTAGTGTAGGGAGCGACAGACTCGTGTAGTAGTGTAGGTATGTGTAGTAGTGTAGGTACGTGTAGTAGTCTAGGGAGCGACAGACTCGTGTAGTAGTGTAGGTAGCGACAGACTCGTGTAGTAGTGTAGGTAGCGACAGACTCGTGTAGTAGTGTAGGCAGCGACAGACTCGTGTAGTAGTGTAGGTAGCGACAGACTCGTGTAGTAGTGTAGGTAGCGACAGACTCGTGTAGTAGTGTAGGTAGCGACAGACTCGTGTAGTAGTGTAGGCAGCGACAGACTCGTGTAGTAGTGTAGGTAGCGACAGACTCGTGTAGTAGTGTAGGTAGCGACAGACTCGTGTAGTAGTGTAGGTAGCGACAGACTCGTGTAGTAGTGTAGGTACGTGTAGTAGTGTAGGTAGCGACAGACTCGTGTAGTAGTGTAGGGAGCGACAGACTCCTGTAGTAGTGTAGGGAGCGACAGACTCGTGTAGTAGTGGAGGGAGCGACAGACTCCTGTAGTAGTGTATGGAGCGACAGACTTGTGTAGTAGTGTAGGTAGCGACAGACTCGTGTAGTAGTGTAGGCACGTGTAGTAGTGTAGGGAGCGACAGACTTGTGTAGTAGTGTAGGTAGCGACAGACTCGTGTAGTAGTGTAGGTACGTGTAGTAGTGTATGTAGAGACAGACTCGCGTAGTAGTGTAGGTACGTGTAGTAGTGTAGGAGCGACAGACTCGTGTAGTAGTGTAGGTATGTGTAGTAGTGTAGGTAGCGACAGACTCGTGTAGTAGTGTAGGTATGTGTAGTAGTGTAGGGAGCGACAGACTCGTGTATTAGTGTAGGGAGCGACAGACTCGTGCATTAGTGTAGGTACGTGTAGTAGTGTAGGGAGCGACAGACTTGTGTATTAGTGTAGGTACGTGTAGTAGTGTAGGGAGCGACAGACTCGTGTAGTAGTGTAGGTAGCGACAGACTCGTGTAGTAGTGTAGGTAGCGACAGACTCGTGTAGTAGTGTAGGTAGCGACAGACTCGTGTAGTAGTGTAGGCAGCGACAGACTTGTGTAGTAGTGTAGGTAGCGACAGACTCGTGTAGTAGTGTAGGTAGCGACAGACTCGTGTAGTAGTGTAGGTACGTGTAGTAGTGTAGGTAGCGACAGACTCGTGTAGTAGTGTTGGTAGCGACAGACTCCTGTAGTAGTGTAGGCAGCGACAGACTCGTGTATTAGTGTAGGTACGTGTAGTAGTGTAGGGGGCGACAGACTCGTGTAGTAGTGTAGGGAGCGACAGACTCGTGTAGTAGTGTAGGTACGTGTAGTAGTGTAGGAGCGACAGACTCGTGTAGTAGTGGAGGGAGCGACAGACTCCTGTAGTAGTGTAGGCAGCGACAGACTCGTGTATTAGTGTAGGTACGTGTAGTAGTGTAGGGAGCGACAGACTCGTGTATTAGTGTAGGTACGTGTAGTAGTGTAGGGAGCGACAGACTCGTGTAGTAGTGTAGGTAGCGACAGACTCGTGTAGTAGTGTAGGTAGCGACAGACTCGTGTAGTAGTGTAGGTAGCGACAGACTCGTGTAGTAGTGTAGGCAGCGACAGACTCGTGTAGTAGTGTAGGTAGCGACAGACTCGTGTAGTAGTGTAGGTAGCGACAGACTCGTGTAGTAGTGTAGGTACGTGTAGTAGTGTAGGTAGCGACAGACTCGTGTAGTAGTGTTGGTAGCGACAGACTCCTGTAGTAGTGTAGGCAGCGACAGACTCGTGTATTAGTGTAGGTACGTGTAGTAGTGTAGGGGGCGACAGACTTGTGTAGTAGTGTAGGGAGCGACAGACTCGTGTAGTATGTAGGTACGTGTAGTAGTGTAGGGAGCGACAGACTCGTGTAGTAGTGGAGGGAGCGACAGACTCCTGTAGTAGTGTAGGCAGCGACAGACTCGTGTATTAGTGTAGGTACGTGTAGTAGTGTATGTAGAGACAGACTCGTGTAGTAGTGTAGGTACGTGTAGTAGTGTAGGGAGCGACAGACTCGTGTAGTAGTGTAGGTAGCGACAGACTCGTGTAGTAGTGGAGGGAGCGACAGACTCGTGTAGTAGTGTAGGTACGTGTAGTAGTGTAGGGAGCGACAGACTCGTGTAGTAGTGTAGGGAGCGACAGACTCCTGTAGTAGTGTAGGGAGCGACAGACTTGTGTAGTAGTGTAGGTAGCGACAGACTCGTGTAGTAGTGTAGGGAGCGACAGACTCGTGTAGTAGTGTAGGTAGTGACAGACTAGTGTAGTAGTGTAGGTAGCGACAGACTCGTGTAGTAGTGTAGGGAGCGACAGACTTGTGTAGTAGTGTTGGTAGCGACAGACTCCTGTAGTAGTGTAGGTAGCGACAGACTCGTGTAGTAGTGTAGGTAGCGACAGACTCGTGTAGTAGTGTAGGTAGCGACAGACTCGTGTAGTAGTGTAGGTACGTGTAGTAGTGTAGGTAGCGACAGACTCGTGTAGTAGTGTAGGGAGCGACAGACTCCTGTAGTAGTGTAGGGAGCGACAGACTCGTGTAGTAGTGGAGGGAGCGACAGACTCCTGTAGTAGTGTATGGAGCGACAGACTTGTGTAGTAGTGTAGGTAGCGACAGACTCGTGTAGTAGTGTAGGTACGTGTAGTAGTGTAGGGAGCGACAGACTTGTGTAGTAGTGTAGGTAGCGACAGACTCGTGTAGTAGTGTAGGTACGTGTAGTAGTGTATGTAGAGACAGACTCGCGTAGTAGTGTAGGTACGTGTAGTAGTGTAGGGAGCGACAGACTCGTGTAGTAGTGTAGGTATGTGTAGTAGTGTAGGTAGCGACAGACTCGTGTAGTAGTGTAGGTATGTGTAGTAGTGTAGGGAGCGACAGACTCGTGTATTAGTGTAGGGAGCGACAGACTCGTGCATTAGTGTAGGTACGTGTAGTAGTGTAGGGAGCGACAGACTTGTGTATTAGTGTAGGTACGTGTAGTAGTGTAGGGAGCGACAGACTCGTGTAGTAGTGTAGGTAGCGACAGACTCGTGTAGTAGTGTAGGTAGCGACAGACTCGTGTAGTAGTGTAGGTAGCGACAGACTCGTGTAGTAGTGTAGGCAGCGACAGACTCGTGTAGTAGTGTAGGTAGCGACAGACTCGTGTAGTAGTGTAGGTAGCGACAGACTCGTGTAGTAGTGTAGGTACGTGTAGTAGTGTAGGTAGCGACAGACTCGTGTAGTAGTGTTGGTAGCGACAGACTCCTGTAGTAGTGTAGGCAGCGACAGACTCGTGTATTAGTGTAGGTACGTGTAGTAGTGTAGGGGCGACAGACTCGTGTGTAGTAGTGTAGGGAGCGACAGACTCGTGTAGTAGTGTAGGCACGTGTAGTAGTGTAGGGAGCGACAGACTCGTGTAGTAGTGGAGGGAGCGACAGACTCCTGTAGTAGTGTAGGCAGCGACAGACTCGTGTATTAGTGTAGGTACGTGTAGTAGTGTAGGGAGCGACAGACTCGTGTATTAGTGTAGGTACGTGTAGTAGTGTAGGGAGCGACAGACTCGTGTAGTAGTGTAGGTAGCGACAGACTCGTGTAGTAGTGTAGGTAGCGACAGACTCGTGTAGTAGTGTAGGTAGCGACAGACTCGTGTAGTAGTGTAGGCAGCGACAGACTCGTGTAGTAGTGTAGGTAGCGACAGACTCGTGTAGTAGTGTAGGTAGCGACAGACTCGTGTAGTAGTGTAGGTACGTGTAGTAGTGTAGGTAGCGACAGACTCGTGTAGTAGTGTTGGTAGCGACAGACTCCTGTAGTAGTGTAGGCAGCGACAGACTCGTGTATTAGTGTAGGTACGTGTAGTAGTGTAGGGGGCGACAGACTTGTGTAGTAGTGTAGGGAGCGACAGACTCGTGTAGTATGTAGGTACGTGTAGTAGTGTAGGGAGCGACAGACTCGTGTAGTAGTGGAGGGAGCGACAGACTCCTGTAGTAGTGTATGTAGAGACAGACTCGTGTAGTAGTGTAGGTACGTGTAGTAGTGTAGGGAGCGACAGACTCGTGTAGTAGTGTAGGTAGCGACAGACTCGTGTAGTAGTGGAGGGAGCGACAGACTCGTGTAGTAGTGTAGGTACGTGTAGTAGTGTAGGGAGCGACAGACTCGTGTAGTAGTGTAGGGAGCGACAGACTCCTGTAGTAGTGTAGGGAGCGACAGACTTGTGTAGTAGTGTAGGTAGCGACAGACTCGTGTAGTAGTGTAGGTAGCGACAGACTCGTGTAGTAGTGTAGGTACGTGTAGTAGTGTAGGTAGCGACAGACTCGTGTAGTAGTGTAGGGAGCGACAGACTCCTGTAGTAGTGTAGGGAGCGACAGACTCGTGTAGTAGTGGAGGGAGCGACAGACTCCTGTAGTAGTGTATGGAGCGACAGACTTGTGTAGTAGTGTAGGTAGCGACAGACTCGTGTAGTAGTGTAGGTACGTGTAGTAGTGTAGGGAGCGACAGACTTGTGTAGTAGTGTAGGTAGCGACAGACTCGTGTAGTAGTGTAGGTACGTGTAGTAGTGTATGTAGAGACAGACTCGCGTAGTAGTGTAGGTACGTGTAGTAGTGTAGGGAGCGACAGACTCGTGTAGTAGTGTAGGTATGTGTAGTAGTGTAGGTAGCGACAGACTCGTGTAGTAGTGTAGGTATGTGTAGTAGTGTAGGGAGCGACAGACTCGTGTATTAGTGTAGGGAGCGACAGACTCGTGCATTAGTGTAGGTACGTGTAGTAGTGTAGGGAGCGACAGACTTGTGTATTAGTGTAGGTACGTGTAGTAGTGTAGGGAGCGACAGACTCGTGTAGTAGTGTAGGTAGCGACAGACTCGTGTAGTAGTGTAGGTAGCGACAGACTCGTGTAGTAGTGTAGGTAGCGACAGACTCGTGTAGTAGTGTAGGCAGCGACAGACTCGTGTAGTAGTGTAGGTAGCGACAGACTCGTGTAGTAGTGTAGGTAGCGACAGACTCGTGTAGTAGTGTAGGTACGTGTAGTAGTGTAGGTAGCGACAGACTCGTGTAGTAGTGTTGGTAGCGACAGACTCCTGTAGTAGTGTAGGCAGCGACAGACTCGTGTATTAGTGTAGGTACGTGTAGTAGTGTAGGGGGCGACAGACTCGTGTAGTAGTGTAGGGAGCGACAGACTCGTGTAGTAGTGTAGGTACGTGTAGTAGTGTAGGGAGCGACAGACTCGTGTAGTAGTGGAGGGAGCGACAGACTCCTGTAGTAGTGTAGGCAGCGACAGACTCGTGTATTAGTGTAGGTACGTGTAGTAGTGTAGGGAGCGACAGACTCGTGTATTAGTGTAGGTACGTGTAGTAGTGTAGGGAGCGACAGACTCGTGTAGTAGTGTAGGTAGCGACAGACTCGTGTAGTAGTGTAGGTAGCGACAGACTCGTGTAGTAGTGTAGGTAGCGACAGACTCGTGTAGTAGTGTAGGCAGCGACAGACTCGTGTAGTAGTGTAGGTAGCGACAGACTCGTGTAGTAGTGTAGGTAGCGACAGACTCGTGTAGTAGTGTAGGTACGTGTAGTAGTGTAGGTAGCGACAGACTCGTGTAGTAGTGTTGGTAGCGACAGACTCCTGTAGTAGTGTAGGCAGCGACAGACTCGTGTATTAGTGTAGGTACGTGTAGTAGTGTAGGGGGCGACAGACTTGTGTAGTAGTGTAGGGAGCGACAGACTCGTGTAGTATGTAGGCACGTGTAGTAGTGTAGGGAGCGACAGACTCGTGTAGTAGTGGAGGAGCGACAGACTCCTGTAGTAGTGTAGGCAGCGACAGACTCGTGTATTAGTGTAGGTACGTGTAGTAGTGTATGTAGAGACAGACTCGTGTAGTAGTGTAGGTACGTGTAGTAGTGTAGGGAGCGACAGACTCGTGTAGTAGTGTAGGTAGCGACAGACTCGTGTAGTAGTGGAGGGAGCGACAGACTCGTGTAGTAGTGTAGGTACGTGTAGTAGTGTAGGGAGCGACAGACTCGTGTAGTAGTGTAGGGAGCGACAGACTCCTGTAGTAGTGTAGGGAGCGACAGACTTGTGTAGTAGTGTAGGTAGCGACAGACTCGTGTAGTAGTGTAGGGAGCGACAGACTCGTGTAGTAGTGTAGGTAGTGACAGACTAGTGTAGTAGTGTAGGTAGCGACAGACTCGTGTAGTAGTGTAGGGAGCGACAGACTTGTGTAGTAGTGTTGGTAGCGACAGACTCCTGTAGTAGTGTAGGTAGTGACAGACTCGTGTAGTAGTGTAGGGAGCGACAGACTCGTGTAGTAGTGTAGGTAGTGACAGACTCGTGTAGTAGTGTTGGTAGCGACAGACTCGTGTAGTAGTGTAGGTAGTGACAGACTCGTGTAGTAGTGTAGGGAGCGACAGACTCGTGTAGTAGTGTAGGTATGTGTAGTAGTGTAGGTACGTGTAGTAGTCTAGGGAGCGACAGACTCGTGTAGTAGTGTAGGTAGCGACAGACTCGTGTAGTAGTGTAGGCAGCGACAGACTCGTGTAGTAGTGTAGGTAGCGACAGACTCGTGTAGTAGTGTAGGTAGCGACAGACTCGTGTAGTAGTGTAGGTAGCGACAGACTCGTGTAGTAGTGTAGGCAGCGACAGACTCGTGTAGTAGTGTAGGTAGCGACAGACTCGTGTAGTAGTGTAGGTAGCGACAGACTCGTGTAGTAGTGTAGGTAGCGACAGACTCGTGTAGTAGTGTAGGTACGTGTAGTAGTGTAGGTAGCGACAGACTCGTGTAGTAGTGTTGGTAGCGACAGACTCCTGTAGTAGTGTAGGCAGCGACAGACTCGTGTATTAGTGTAGGTACGTGTAGTAGTGTAGGGGGCGACAGACTCGTGTAGTAGTGTAGGGGAGCGACAGACTCGTGTAGTAGTGGAGGGAGCGACAGACTCCTGTAGTAGTGTAGGGAGCGACAGACTTGTGTAGTAGTGTAGGTAGCGACAGACTCGTGTAGTAGTGTAGGTACGTGTAGTAGTGTATGTAGAGACAGACTCGTGTAGTAGTGTAGGTACGTGTAGTAGTGTAGGGAGCGACAGACTCGTGTAGTAGTGTAGGTATGTGTAGTAGTGTAGGTAGCGACAGACTCGTGTAGTAGTGTAGGTATGTGTAGTAGTGTAGGGAGCGACAGACTCGTGTATTAGTGTAGGGAGCGACAGACTCGTGTATTAGTGTAGGTACGTGTAGTAGTGTAGGGAGCGACAGACTCGTGTAGTAGTGTAGGTAGCGACAGACTCGTGTAGTAGTGTAGGTAGCGACAGACTCGTGTAGTAGTGTAGGTAGCGACAGACTCGTGTAGTAGTGTAGGCAGCGACAGACTCGTGTAGTAGTGTAGGTAGCGACAGACTCGTGTAGTAGTGTAGGTAGCGACAGACTCGTGTAGTAGTGTAGGTACGTGTAGTAGTGTAGGTAGCGACAGACTCGTGTAGTAGTGTTGGTAGCGACAGACTCCTGTAGTAGTGTAGGCAGCGACAGACTCGTGTATTAGTGTAGGTACGTGTAGTAGTGTAGGGGGCGACAGACTTGTGTAGTAGTGTAGGGAGCGACAGACTCGTGTAGTATGTAGGTACGTGTAGTAGTGTAGGGAGCGACAGACTCGTGTAGTAGTGGAGGGAGCGACAGACTCCTGTAGTAGTGTAGGCAGCGACAGACTCGTGTATTAGTGTAGGTACGTGTAGTAGTGTAGGGAGCGACAGACTCGTGTAGTAGTGTAGGTAGCGACAGACTTGTGTAGTAGTGTAGGGAGCGACAGACTCGTGTAGTAGTGTAGGTACGTGTAGTAGTGTAGGGAGCGACAGACTCGTGTAGTAGTGGAGGGAGCGACAGACTCCTGTAGTAGTGTAGGCAGCGACAGACTCGTGTATTAGTGTAGGTACGTGTAGTAGTGTAGGGAGCGACAGACTCGTGTATTAGTGTAGGTACGTGTAGTAGTGTAGGGAGCGACAGACTCGTGTAGTAGTGTAGGTAGCGACAGACTCGTGTAGTAGTGTAGGTAGCGACAGACTCGTGTAGTAGTGTAGGTAGCGACAGACTCGTGTAGTAGTGTAGGCAGCGACAGACTCGTGTAGTAGTGTAGGTAGCGACAGACTCGTGTAGTAGTGTAGGTAGCGACAGACTCGTGTAGTAGTGTAGGTACGTGTAGTAGTGTAGGTAGCGACAGACTCGTGTAGTAGTGTTGGTAGCGACAGACTCCTGTAGTAGTGTAGGCAGCGACAGACTCGTGTAGTAGTGTAGGTACGTGTAGTAGTGTAGGGAGCGACAGACTTGTGTAGTAGTGTAGGGAGCGACAGACTCGTGTAGTATGTAGGTACGTGTAGTAGTGTAGGGAGCGACAGACTCGTGTAGTAGTGGAGGGAGTGACAGACTCCTGTAGTAGTGTAGGCAGCGACAGACTTGTGTATTAGTGTAGGTACGTGTAGTAGTGTAGGGAGCGACAGACTCGTGTAGTAGTGTAGGTAGCGACAGACTTGTGTAGTAGTGTAGGGAGCGACAGACTCGTGTAGTAGTGTAGGTACGTGTAGTAGTGTAGGGAGCGACAGACTCGTGTAGTAGTGGAGGAGCGACAGACTCCTGTAGTAGTGTAGGAGCGACAGACTTGTGTAGTAGTGTAGGTACGTGTAGTAGTGTAGGGAGCGACAGACTTGTGTAGTAGTGTAGGTAGCGACAGACTCGTGTAGTAGTGTAGGTACGTGTAGTAGTGTATGTAGAGACAGACTCGTGTAGTAGTGTAGGTACGTGTAGTAGTGTAGGGAGCGACAGACTCGTGTAGTAGTGTAGGTAGCGACAGACTCGTGTAGTAGTGTAGGTATGTGTAGTAGTGTACATAGCGACAGACTCGTGTAGTAGTGTAGGTATGTGTAGTAGTGTAGGGAGCGACAGACTCGTGTATTAGTGTAGGGAGCGACAGACTCGTGTATTAGTGTAGGTACGTGTAGTAGTATAGGGAGCGACAGACTCGTGTAGTAGTGGAGGGAGCGACAGACTCGTGTAGTAGTGTAGGGAGCGACAGACTCCTGTAGTAGTGTAGGGAGCGACAGACTTGTGTAGTAGTGTAGGTAGCGACAGACTCGTGTAGTAGTGTAGGTAGTGACAGACTCGTGTAGTAGTGTAGGGAGCGACAGACTCGTGTAGTAGTGTAGGTAGTGACAGACTCGTGTAGTAGTGTAGGTAGCGACAGACTCGTGTAGTAGTGTAGGGAGCGACAGACTCGTGTAGTAGTGTTGGTAGCGACAGACTCGTGTAGTAGTGTAGGTAGCGACAGACTCGTGTAGTAGTGTAGGTAGCGACAGACTCGTGTAGTAGTGTTGGTAGCGACAGACTCGTGTAGTAGTGTAGGTAGCGACAGACTCGTGTAGTAGTGTTGGTAGCGACAGACTCGTGTAGTAGTGTAGGTAGCGACAGACTCGTGTAGTAGTGTTGGTAGCGACAGACTCGTGTAGTAGTGTAGGCAGCGATAGACTCGTGTAGTAGTGTAGGTACGTGTAGTAGTGTAGGGAGCGACAGACTCGTGTAGTAGTGGAGGGAGCGACAGACTCCTGTAGTAGTGTAGGCAGCGACAGACTCGTGTATTAGTGTAGGTACGTGTAGTAGTGTAGGGAGCGACAGACTCGTGTAGTAGTGTAGGTAGCGACAGACTTGTGTAGTAGTGTAGGGAGCGACAGACTCGTGTAGTAGTGTAGGTACGTGTAGTAGTGTAGGGAGCGACAGACTCGTGTAGTAGTGGAGGGAGCGACAGACTCGTGTAGTAGTGTAGGTAGCGACAGACTCGTGTAGTAGTGTAGGTAGCGACAGACTCGTGTAGTAGTGTAGGTAGCGACAGACTCGTGTAGTAGTGTAGGCAGCGACAGACTCGTGTAGTAGTGTAGGTAGCGACAGACTCGTGTAGTAGTGTAGGTAGCGACAGACTCGTGTAGTAGTGTAGGTACGTGTAGTAGTGTAGGTAGCGACAGACTCGTGTAGTAGTGTTGGTAGCGACAGACTCCTGTAGTAGTGTAGGCAGCGACAGACTCGTGTAGTAGTGTAGGTACGTGTAGTAGTGTAGGGAGCGACAGACTTGTGTAGTAGTGTAGGGAGCGACAGACTCGTGTAGTATGTAGGTACGTGTAGTAGTGTAGGGAGCGACAGACTCGTGTAGTAGTGGAGGGAGCGACAGACTCCTGTAGTAGTGTAGGCAGCGACAGACTCGTGTATTAGTGTAGGTACGTGTAGTAGTGTAGGGAGCGACAGACTCGTGTAGTAGTGTAGGTAGCGACAGACTTGTGTAGTAGTGTAGGGAGCGACAGACTCGTGTAGTAGTGTAGGTACGTGTAGTAGTGTAGGGAGCGACAGACTCGTGTAGTAGTGGAGGGAGCGACAGACTCCTGTAGTAGTGTAGGGAGCGACAGACTTGTGTAGTAGTGTAGGTACGTGTAGTAGTGTAGGGAGCGACAGACTTGTGTAGTAGTGTAGGTAGCGACAGACTCGTGTAGTAGTGTAGGTACGTGTAGTAGTGTATGTAGAGACAGACTCGTGTAGTAGTGTAGGTACGTGTAGTAGTGTAGGGAGCGACAGACTCGTGTAGTAGTGTAGGTAGCGACAGACTCGTGTAGTAGTGTAGGTATGTGTAGTAGTGTACATAGCGACAGACTCGTGTAGTAGTGTAGGTATGTGTAGTAGTTTAGGGAGCGACAGACTCGTGTATTAGTGTAGGGAGCGACAGACTCGTGTATTAGTGTAGGTACGTGTAGTAGTATAGGGAGCGACAGACTCGTGTAGTAGTGGAGGGAGCGACAGACTCGTGTAGTAGTGTAGGGAGCGACAGACTCCTGTAGTAGTGTAGGGAGCGACAGACTTGTGTAGTAGTGTAGGTAGCGACAGACTCGTGTAGTAGTGTAGGTAGTGACAGACTCGTGTAGTAGTGTAGGGAGCGACAGACTCGTGTAGTAGTGTAGGTAGTGACAGACTTGTGTAGTAGTGTAGGTAGCGACAGACTCGTGTAGTAGTGTAGGGAGCGACAGACTCGTGTAGTAGTGTTGGTAGCGACAGACTCGTGTAGTAGTGTAGGTAGCGACAGACTCGTGTAGTAGTGTAGGTAGCGACAGACTCGTGTAGTAGTGTTGGTAGCGACAGACTCGTGTAGTAGTGTAGGTAGCGACAGACTCGTGTAGTAGTGTTGGTAGCGACAGACTCGTGTAGTAGTGTAGGTAGCGACAGACTCGTGTAGTAGTGTTGGTAGCGACAGACTCGTGTAGTAGTGTAGGCAGCGATAGACTCGTGTAGTAGTGTAGGTACGTGTAGTAGTGTAGGGAGCGACAGACTCGTGTAGTAGTGGAGGGAGCGACAGACTCCTGTAGTAGTGTAGGCAGCGACAGACTCGTGTATTAGTGTAGGTACGTGTAGTAGTGTAGGGAGCGACAGACTCGTGTAGTAGTGTAGGTAGCGACAGACTTGTGTAGTAGTGTAGGGAGCGACAGACTCGTGTAGTAGTGTAGGTACGTGTAGTAGTGTAGGGAGCGACAGACTCGTGTAGTAGTGGAGGGAGCGACAGACTCCTGTAGTAGTGTAGGGAGCGACAGACTTGTGTAGTAGTGTAGGTAGCGACAGACTCGTGTAGTAGTGTAGGTACGTGTAGTAGTGTAGGGAGCGACAGACTTGTGTAGTAGTGTAGGTAGCGACAGACTCGTGTAGTAGTGTAGGTACGTGTAGTAGTGTAGGGAGCGACAGACTCGTGTATTAGTGTAGGGAGCGACAGACTCGTGTATTAGTGTAGGTACGTGTAGTAGTATAGGGAGCGACAGACTCGTGTAGTAGTGTAGGGAGCGACAGACTTGTGTAGTAGTGGAGGGAGCGACAGACTCGTGTAGTAGTGTAGGTACGTGTACTAGTGTAGGGAGTGACAGACTCGTGTAGTAGTGTAGGGAGCGACAGACTCCTGTAGTAGTGTAGGGAGCGACAGACTTGTGTAGTAGTGTAGGTAGCGACAGACTCGTGTAGTAGTGTAGGTAGTGACAGACTCGTGTAGTAGTGTAGGGAGCGACAGACTCGTGTAGTAGTGTAGGTAGTGACAGACTTGTGTAGTAGTGTAGGTAGCGACAGACTCGTGTAGTAGTGTAGGGAGCGACAGACTCGTGTAGTAGTGTTGGTAGCGACAGACTCGTGTAGTAGTGTAGGTAGTGACAGACTCGTGTAGTAGTGTAGGTAGCGACAGACTCGTGTAGTAGTGTTGGTAGCGACAGACTCGTGTAGTAGTGTAGGTATGTGTAGTAGTGTACATAGCGACAGACTCG
This sequence comes from Oncorhynchus nerka, assembly GCF_034236695.1. NCBI lineage: Eukaryota > Metazoa > Chordata > Actinopteri > Salmoniformes > Salmonidae > Oncorhynchus > Oncorhynchus nerka. The sequence goes on from NC_088417.1 coordinate 3,630,619, forward strand.
TGTAGTAGTGTAGGTATGTGTAGTAGTGTAGGGAGCGACAGACTCGTGTATTAGTGTAGGTACGTGTAGTAGTATAGGGAGCGAAAGACTCGTGTAGTAGTGTAGGGAGCGACAGACTCGTGTAGTAGTGGAGGGAGCGACAGACTCGTGTAGTAGTGTAGGTACGTGTACTAGTGTAGGGAGCGACAGACTCGTGTAGTAGTGTTGGTAGCGACAGACTCGTGTAGTAGTGTAGGTAGTGACAGACTCGTGTAGTAGTGTAGGTAGTGACAGACTCGTGTAGTAGTGTTGGTAGCGACAGACTCGTGTAGTAGTGTAGGTAGCGACAGACTCGTGTAGTAGTGTTGGTAGCGACAGACTCGTGTAGTAGTGTAGGTAGTGACAGACTCGTGTAGTAGTGTAGGGAGCGACAGACTCGTGTAGTAGTGTAGGTAGTGACAGACTTGTGTAGTAGTGTAGGTAGTGACAGACTCGTGTAGTAGTGTAGGGAGCGACAGACTCGTGTAGTAGTGTAGGGAGCGACAGACTCGTGTAGTAGTGTAGGTAGTGACAGACTCGTGTAGTAGTGTAGGGAGCGACAGACTTGTGTAGTAGTGTAGGTAGTGACAGACTTGTGTAGTAGTGTAGGTAGCGACAGACTCGTGTAGTAGTGTAGGGAGCGACAGACTCGTGTAGTAGTGTTGGTAGCGACAGACTCGTGTAGTAGTGTAGGTAGTGACAGACTCGTGTAGTAGTGTAGGTAGCGACAGACTCGTGTAGTAGTGTTGGTAGCGACAGACTCGTGTAGTAGTGTAGGTAGCGACAGACTCGTGTAGTAGTGTTGGTAGCTACAGACTCGTGTAGTAGTGTAGGTAGTGACAGACTCGTGTAGTAGTGTAGGGAGCGACAGACTCGTGTAGTAGTGTAGGTAGTGACAGACTTGTGTAGTAGTGTAGGTAGTGACAGACTCGTGTAGTAGTGTAGGGAGCGACAGACTCGTGTAGTAGTGTAGGTAGTGACAGACTTGTGTAGTAGTGTAGGTAGTGACAGACTCGTGTAGTAGTGTAGGGAGCGACAGACTCGTGTAGTAGTGTAGGGAGCGACAGACTCGTGTAGTAGTGTAGGTAGTGACAGACTCGTGTAGTAGTGTAGGGAGCGACAGACTTGTGTAGTAGTGTAGGTAGTGACAGACTTGTGTAGTAGTGTAGGTAGCGACAGACTCGTGTAGTAGTGTAGGGAGCGACAGACTCGTGTAGTAGTGTTGGTAGCGACAGACTCGTGTAGTAGTGTAGGTAGTGACAGACTCGTGTAGTAGTGTAGGTAGCGACAGACTCGTGTAGTAGTGTTGGTAGCGACAGACTCGTGTAGTAGTGTAGGTAGCGACAGACTCGTGTAGTAGTGTTGGTAGCTACAGACTCGTGTAGTAGTGTAGGTAGTGACAGACTCGTGTAGTAGTGTAGGGAGCGACAGACTCGTGTAGTAGTGTAGGTAGTGACAGACTTGTGTAGTAGTGTAGGTAGTGACAGACTCGTGTAGTAGTGTAGGGAGCGACAGACTCGTGTAGTAGTGTAGGGAGCGACAGACTCGTGTAGTAGTGTAGGTAGTGACAGACTCGTGTAGTAGTGTAGGGAGCGACAGACTCGTGTAGTAGTGTAGGTACGTGTAGTAGTCTAGGGAGCGACAGACTCGTGTAGTAGTGTAGGTAGCGACAGACGCGTGTAGTAGTGTAGGCAGCGACAGACTCGTGTAGTAGTGTAGGTAGCGACAGACTCGTGTAGTAGTGTAAGTAGCGACAGACTCGTGTAGTAGTGTAGGTAGCGACAGACTCGTGTAGTAGTGTAGGCAGCGACAGACTCGTGTAGTAGTGTAGGTAGCGACAGACTCGTGTAGTAGTGTAGGTAGCGACAGACTCGTGTAGTAGTGTAGGTACGTGTAGTAGTGTAGGTAGCGACAGACTCGTGTAGTAGTGTTGGTAGCGACAGACTCCTGTAGTAGTGTAGGCAGCGACAGACTCGTGTATTAGTGTAGGTACGTGTAGTAGTGTAGGGGGCGACAGACTCGTGTAGTAGTGGAGGGAGCGACAGACTCCTGTAGTAGTGTAGGGAGCGACAGACTTGTGTAGTAGTGTAGGTAGCGACAGACTCGTGTAGTAGTGTAGGTACGTGTAGTAGTGTAGGGAGCGACAGACTTGTGTAGTAGTGTAGGTAGCGACAGACTCGTGTAGTAGTGTAGGTACGTGTAGTAGTGTATGTAGAGACAGACTCGTGTAGTAGTGTAGGTACGTGTAGTAGTGTAGGGAGCGACAGACTCGTGTAGTAGTGTAGGTAGCGACAGACTCGTGTAGTAGTGTAGGTATGTGTAGTAGTGTAGGGAGCGACAGACTCGTGTATTAGTGTAGGGAGCGACAGACTCGTGTATTAGTGTAGGTACGTGTAGTAGTGTAGGGAGCGACAGACTCGTGTATTAGTGTAGGTAAGTGTAGTAGTGTAGGGAGCGACAGACTCGTGTAGTAGTGTAGGGAGCGACAGACTCCTGTAGTAGTGTAGGGAGCGACAGACTTGTGTAGTAGTGTAGGTAGTGACAGACTCGTGTAGTAGTGTAGGCAGCGACAGACTCCTGTAGTAGTGTAGGGAGCGACAGACTTGTGTAGTAGTGTAGGTAGCGACAGACTCGTGTAGTAGTGTAGGTACGTGTAGTAGTGTATGTAGAGACAGACTCGTGTAGTAGTGTAGGTACGTGTAGTAGTGTAGGGAGCGACAGACTCGTGTATTAGTGTAGGTAGTGACAGACTCGTGTAGTAGTGTAGGGAGCGACAGACTCGTGTAGTAGTGTAGGGAGCGACAGACTCGTGTATTAGTGTAGGTACGTGTAGTAGTGTAGGGAGCGACAGACTCGTGTATTAGTGTAGGTATGTGTAGTAGTGTAGGGAGCGACAGACTCGTGTATTAGTGTAGGGAGCGACAGACTCGTGTATTAGTGTAGGTACGTGTAGTAGTGTAGGGAGCGACAGACTCGTGTAGTAGTGTAGGGAGCGACAGACTCCTGTAGTAGTGTAGGTAGAGGATGATAGCAGTGCTGGCTATGTTATGTGGTGTAGTGGTTAGAGGATGATAGCAGTGCTGGCTATGTTATGTGGTGTAGTTAAAGAGGATGATAGCAGTGCTGGCTGTGTTATGTGGTGTAGTAGTTAGAGGATGATAGCAGTGCTGGCTATGTTATGTGGTGTAGTTAAAGAGGATGACAGCAGTGCTGGCTATGTTATGTGGTGTAGTTAAAGAGGATGACAGCAGTGCTGGCTATGTTATGTGGTGTAGTGGTTAGAGGATGATAGCAGTGCTGGCTGTGTTATGTGGTGTAGTAGAGGATGATAGCAGTGCTGGCTGTGTTATGTGGTGTAGTAGTTCGAGGATGATAGCAGTGCTGGCTATGTTATGTGGTGTAGTTAAAGAGGATGACAGCAGTGCTGGCTATGTTATGTGGTGTAGTTAAAGAGGATGACAGCAGTGCTGGCTATGTTATGTGGTGTAGTGGTTAGAGGATGATAGCAGTGCTGGCTGTGTTATGTGGTGTAGTAGAGGATGATAGCAGTGCTGGCTGTGTTATGTGGTGTAGTAGTTAGAGGATGATAGCAGTGCTGGCTGTGTTATGTGGTGTAGTTAAAGAGGATGATAGCAGTGCTGGCTGTGTTATGTGGTGTAGTAGTTAGAGGATGATAGCAGTGCTGACTATGTTATGTGGTGTAGTTAAAGAGGATGACAGCAGTGCTGGCTGTGTTATGTGGTGTAGTAGTTAGAGGATGATAGCAGTGCTGGCTGTGTTATGTGGTGTAGTAGAGGATGATAGCAGTGCTGGCTGTGTTATGTGGTGTAGTTAAAGAGGATGATAGCAGTGCTGGCTATGTTATGTGGTGTAGTGGTTAGAGGATGATAGCAGTGCTTGCTGTGTTATGTGGTGTAGTAGAGGATGATAGCAGTGCTGGCTGTGTTATGTGGTGTAGTTAAAGAGGATGATAGCAGTGCTGGCTGTGTTATGTGGTGTAGTAGTTAGAGGATGATAGCAGTGCTGACTATGTTATGTGGTGTAGTTAAAGAGGATGACAGCAGTGCTGGCTGTGTTATGTGGTGTAGTAGAGGATGATAGCAGTGCTGGCTGTGTTATGTGGTGTAGTAGAGGATGACAGCAGTGCTGGCTATGTTATGTGGTGTAGTAGAGGATGATAGCAGTGCTGGCTGTGTTATGTGGTGTAGTGGTTAGAGGATGACAGCAGTGCTGGCTGTGTTATGTGGTGTAGTGGTTAGAGGATGACAGCAGTGCTGGTTGTGTTATGTGGTGTAGTGGTTAGAGGATGATAGCAGTGCTGGCTGTGTTATGTGGTGTAGTTAAAGAGGATGATAGCAGTGCTGGCTGTGTTATGTGTTGTAGTAGAGGATGATAGCAGTGCTGGCTATGTTGTGTGGTGTAGTTAAAGAGGATGATAGCAGTGCTGGCTATGTTATGTGGTGTAGTGGTTAGAGGATGACAGCAGTGCTGGCTGTGTTATGTGGTGTAGTAGAGGATGATAGCAGTGCTGGCTATGTTATGTGGTGTAGTAGAGGATGATAGCAGTGCTGGCTATGTTATGTGGTGTAGTAGAGGATGATAGCAGTGCTGGCTATGTTATGTGGTGTAGTAGAGGATGACAGCAGTGCTGGCTATGTTATATGGTGTAGTAGAGGATGATAGCAGTGCTGGCTATGTTATGTGGTGTAGTAGTTAGAGAATGACAGCAGTGCTGGCTATGTTATGTGGTGTAGTTAAAGAGGATGATAGCAGTGCTGGCTATGTTATCTGGTGTAGTAGAGGATGATAGCAGTGCTGGCTGTGTTATGTGGTGTAGTTAAAGAGGATGATAGCAGTGCTGGCTGTGTTATGTGGTGTAGTAGTTAGAGGATGATAGCAGTGCTGACTATGTTATGTGGTGTAGTTAAAGAGGATGACAGCAGTGCTGGCTGTGTTATGTGGTGTAGTAGTTAGAGGATGATAGCAGTGCTGGCTGTGTTATGTGGTGTAGTAGAGGATGATAGCAGTGCTGGCTGTGTTATGTGGTGTAGTTAAAGAGGATGATAGCAGTGCTGGCTGTGTTATGTGGTGTAGTAGTTAGAGGATGATAGCAGTGCTGACTATGTTATGTGGTGTAGTTAAAGAGGATGACAGCAGTGCTGGCTGTGTTATGTGGTGTAGTAGAGGATGATAGCAGTGCTGGCTGTGTTATGTGGTGTAGTAGAGGATGACAGCAGTGCTGGCTATGTTATGTGGTGTAGTAGAGGATGATAGCAGTGCTGGCTGTGTTATGTGGTGTAGTGGTTAGAGGATGACAGCAGTGCTGGCTGTGTTATGTGGTGTAGTGGTTAGAGGATGACAGCAGTGCTGGCTGTGTTATGTGGTGTAGTGGTTAGAGGATGATAGCAGTGCTGGCTGTGTTATGTGGTGTAGTTAAAGAGGATGATAGCAGTGCTGGCTGTGTTATGTGTTGTAGTAGAGGATGATAGCAGTGCTGGCTATGTTGTGTGGTGTAGTTAAAGAGGATGATAGCAGTGCTGGCTATGTTATGTGGTGTAGTGGTTAGAGGATGACAGCAGTGCTGGCTGTGTTATGTGGTGTAGTAGAGGATGATAGCAGTGCTGGCTATGTTATGTGGTGTAGTAGAGGATGATAGCAGTGCTGGCTATGTTATGGTGTAGTAGAGGGGATGATAGCAGTGCTGGCTATGTTATGTGGTGTAGTAGAGGATGACAGCAGTGCTGGCTATGTTATATGGTGTAGTAGAGGATGATAGCAGTGCTGGCTATGTTATGTGGTGTAGTAGTTAGAGGATGACAGCAGTGCTGGCTATGTTATGTGGTGTAGTTAAAGAGGATGATAGCAGTGCTGGCTATGTTATCTGGTGTAGTAGAGGATGATAGCAGTGCTGGCTGTGTTATGTGGTGTAGTTAAAGAGGATGATAGCAGTGCTGGCTGTGTTATGTGGTGTAGTAGTTAGAGGATGATAGCAGTGCTGACTATGTTATGTGGTGTAGTTAAAGAGGATGACAGCAGTGCTGGCTGTGTTATGGTGTAGTAGTTAGAGGATGATAGCAGTGCTGGCTGTGTTATGTGGTGTAGTAGAGGATGATAGCAGTGCTGGCTGTGTTATGTGGTGTAGTTAAAGAGGATGATAGCAGTGCTGGCTATGTTATGTGGTGTAGTGGTTAGAGGATGATAGCAGTGCTTGCTGTGTTATGTGGTGTAGTAGAGGATGATAGCAGTGCTGGCTGTGTTATGTGGTGTAGTTAAAGAGGATGATAGCAGTGCTGGCTGTGTTATGTGGTGTAGTAGTTAGAGGATGATAGCAGTGCTGACTATGTTATGTGGTGTAGTTAAAGAGGATGACAGCAGTGCTGGCTGTGTTATGTGGTGTAGTAGAGGATGATAGCAGTGCTGGCTGTGTTATGTGGTGTAGTAGAGGATGACAGCAGTGCTGGCTATGTTATGTGGTGTAGTAGAGGATGATAGCAGTGCTGGCTGTGTTATGTGGTGTAGTTAAAGAGGATGATAGCAGTGCTGGCTGTGTTATGTGGTGTAGTAGTTAGAGGATGATAGCAGTGCTGACTATGTTATGTGGTGTAGTTAAAGGATGACAGCAGTGCTGGCTGTGTTATGTGGTGTAGTAGAGGATGATAGCAGTGCTGGCTGTGTTATGTGGTGTAGTAGAGGATGACAGCAGTGCTGGCTATGTTATGTGGTGTAGTAGAGGATGATAGCAGTGCTGGCTGTGTTATGTGGTGTAGTGGTTAGAGGATGACAGCAGTGCTGGCTGTGTTATGTGGTGTAGTGGTTAGGAGGATGACAGCAGTGCTGGCTGTGTTATGTGGTGTAGTGGTTAGAGGATGATAGCAGTGCTGGCTGTGTTATGTGGTGTAGTTAAAGAGGATGATAGCAGTGCTGGCTGTGTTATGTGTTGTAGTAGAGGATGATAGCAGTGCTGGCTATGTTGTGTGGTGTAGTTAAAGAGGATGATAGCAGTGCTGGCTATGTTATGTGGTGTAGTGGTTAGAGGATGACAGCAGTGCTGGCTGTGTTATGTGGTGTAGTAGAGGATGATAGCAGTGCTGGCTATGTTATGTGGTGTAGTAGAGGATGATAGCAGTGCTGGCTATGTTATGTGGTGTAGTAGAGGATGATAGCAGTGCTGGCTATGTTATGTGGTGTAGTAGAGGATGACAGCAGTGCTGGCTATGTTATATGGTGTAGTAGAGGATGATAGCAGTGCTGGCTATGTTATGTGGTGTAGTAGTTAGAGGATGACAGCAGTGCTGGCTATGTTATGTGGTGTAGTTAAAGAGGATGATAGCAGTGCTGGCTATGTTATCTGGTGTAGTAGAGGATGATAGCAGTGCTGGCTGTGTTATGTGGTGTAGTAGTTAGAGGATGATAGCAGTGCTGGCTGTGTTATGTGGTGTAGTAGAGGATGATAGCAGTGCTGGCTGTGTTATGTGGTGTAGTAGTTAGAGGATGATAGCAGTGCTGGCTATGTTATGTGGTGTAGTAGTTAGAGGATGACAGCAGTGCTGGCTGTGTTATGTGGTGTAGTAGTTAGAGGATGATAGCAGTGCTGGCTGTGTTATGTGGTGTAGTAGAGGATGATAGCAGTGCTGGCTGTGTTATGTGGTGTAGTGGTTAGAGGATGACAGCAGTGCTGGCTATGTTATGTGGTGTAGTAGAGGATGACAGCAGTGCTGGCTATGTTATGTGGTGTAGTAGAGGATGACAGCAGTGCTGGCTATGTTATGTGGTGTAGTGGTTAGAGGATGATAGCAGTGCTGGCTGTGTTATGTGGTGAAGTAGAGGATGACAGCAGTGCTGGCTATGTTATGTGGTGTAGTAGAGGATGATAGCAGTGCTGGCTATGTTATGTGGTGAAGTAGAGGATGACAGCAGTGCTGGCTATGTTATGTGGTGAAGTAGAGGATGACAGCAGTGCTGGCTATGTTATGTGGTGTAGTAGAGGATGACAGCAGTGCTGGCTATGTTATGTGGTGTAGTAGAGGATGACAGCAGTGCTGGCTGTGTTATGTGGTGAAGTAGAGGATGACAGCAGTGCTGGCTGTGTTGTGTGTGATGATTGTGAGAAGCTATAAAAATTAGAGTCACAAGATGGGGACTTCCATTTTGTATTTGTATTTATTTATTTAACCTTTATTTCAGCTAAATAAACAAATAGGCCTATGGCACATCAAGGGAACTGTAGCCTACTGTTCAGATGGGTTAAATGGAAACTAAAATGTCGCCGACTGTAGGTCTATAACCTCTCACATATCCTTAGTATTAGTAAATGAAGCATTTCTTGCAGTAAAAGGATACACCAAATGTAGGCAACATTATAACTCGGGAACAGGAGTGGAATAATAGGATTTATTTCTTTCAGCATCTTGAGAGAATGCGAATGTGCAAGTTAAAAAATACATCACCTTTACAGACGGTCCCCTAACTGTGGTTGAAATACTCTCAGCTGTTATGATGCTGATGAAGATAGCACCTTTACAGACGGTCCCTGTCTTTATCAGCGTCATAACAGCTGAGAGTATTTCAACCACAGTTAGGGACCGTCTGTAAAGGTGCTATCTTCATCAGCATCATAACAGCTGAGAGTATTTCAACCACATAAAATACGCATCCAAGCTGACCTGAAATCACATCAGAAACATGTTGGGTTGTTTTCACTGCTTTCTATTTCCTTACAACCGGTCAAACTGATGTCATTTGGAAAGTTATTGCATTTTCTCCCCGGTCCCTAAACGTCTTTGCTCCGTGAAAGAAGAGATGACAGAGAACTTTACCGATGTCAACTAAATGTATGCATTCATTCTACATATTTATGACATTATTCAGGTGAGCAAAGGTTTATTTATTCTTCTAGGGCAACATGTAATGACAGAAGAGAAGCTGCACGTATCTAATTATAGACAAGTTGCAAATAGCCAAACAAAATGTCAAATTATAAGCAGAAACATTTTCTCTATTAGCGGGTTAGGGTCGGGCCACAGCGGGTTAGGGTCAGGCCACAGCGGGTTAGGGTTAGGGTCAGGTCACAGCGGATTAGGGTCAGGTCACAGCGGGTTAGGGTCGGGTCACAGCGGGTTAGGGTCGGGTCACAGCGGGTTAGGGTCGGGTCACAGCGGGTTAGGGTCGGGACACAGCGGGTTAGGGTCAGGACACAGCGGGTTAGCGTCGGGTGCGGGACACAGAGGGTTAGGGTCGGGTCAGGACACAGCGGGTTAGGGTCAGGTCACAGCGGGTTAGGGTCAGGTGCGGGACACAGAGGGTTAGGGTCAGGACACAGAGGGTTAGGGTCAGGCCACAGAGGGTTAGGGTCAGGCCACAGCGGGTTAGGGTCAGGTCACAGCGGGTTAGGGTCAGGTGCGGGACACAGAGGGTTAGGGTCAGGACACAGAGGGTTAGGGTCAGGTCACAGAGGGTTAGGGTCAGGACACAGAGGGTTAGGGTCAGGACACAGAGGGTTAGGGTCAGGCCACAGCGGGTTAGGGTCAGGTCACAGCGGGTTAGGGTCAGGTGCGGGACACAGAGGGTTAGGGTCAGGACACAGAGGGTTAGGGTCAGGACACAGAGGGTTAGGGTCAGGACACAGAGGGTTAGGGTCAGGACACAGCGGGTCGGGGTCGGGACACAGCGGGTTAGGGTCGGGACACAGCGGGTTAGGGTCAGGACACAGCGGGTTAGGGTCAGGACACAGCGGGTTAGGGTCAGGACACAGCGGGTTAGGGTCAGGACACAGCGGGTTAGGGTCAGGACACAGCGGGTTAGGGTCAGGACACAGCGGGTTAGGGTCAGGACACAGAGGGTTAGGGTCGGGTGCGGGACACAGAGGGTTAGGGTCGGGTCAGGACACAGCGGGTTAGGGTCAGGTCACAGCGGGTTAGGGTCAGGTGCGGGACACAGAGGGTTAGGGTCAGGACACAGAGGGTTAGGGTCAGGCCACAGAGGGTTAGGGTCAGGCCACAGCGGGTTAGGGTCAGGTCACAGCGGGTTAGGGTCAGGTGCGGGACACAGAGGGTTAGGGTCAGGACACAGAGGGTTAGGGTCAGGTCACAGAGGGTTAGGGTCAGGACACAGAGGGTTAGGGTCAGGACACAGAGGGTTAGGGTCAGGCCACAGCGGGTTAGGGTCAGGTCACAGCGGGTTAGGGTCAGGTGCGGGACACAGAGGGTTAGGGTCAGGACACAGAGGGTTAGGGTCAGGACACAGAGGGTTAGGGTCAGGACACAGAGGGTTAGGGTCAGGACACAGCGGGTCGGGGTCGGGACACAGCGGGTTAGGGTCGGGACACAGCGGGTTAGGGTCAGGACACAGCGGGTTAGGGTCAGGACACAGCGGGTTAGGGTCAGGACACAGCGGGTTAGGGTCAGGACACAGCGGGTTAGGGTCAGGACACAGCGGGTTAGGGTCAGGACACAGCGGGTTAGGGTCAGGACACAGAGGGTTAGGGTCGGTCCACAGCGGGTTAGGGTCAGGTCACAGAGGGTTAGGGTCAGGACACAGAGGGTTAGGGTCAGGACACAGAGGGTTAGGGTCAGGTCAGGACACAGCGGGTTAGGGTCAGGACACAGAGGGTTAGGGTCGGTCCACAGCGGGTTAGGGTCAGGTCACAGAGGGTTAGGGTCAGGACACAGAGGGTTAGGGTCAGGACACAGAGGGTTAGGGTCAGGTCACAGAGGGTTAGGGTCAGGTCAGGACACAGCGGGTTAGGGTCAGGACACAGAGGGTTGGGGTCAGGACACAGAGGGTTGGGGTCAGGACACAGAGGGTTGGGGTCAGGTCACAGAGGGTTAGGGTCAGGACACAGAGGGTTAGGGTCAGGCTACAGCGGGTTAGGGTCAGGTCACAGCGGGTTAGGGTCAGGTCAGGCTACAGCGGGTTAGGGTCAGGTCAGGACACAGAGGGTTAGGGTCAGGACACAGAGGGTTAGGGTCAGGTCACAGAGGGTTAGGGTCATGTCACAGAGGGTTAGGGTCGGGCTACAGCGGGTTGGGTCGGGTGCGGGTTAACAAAGTTGAGCCACACACAACTAGCACACACTTACAGATACACACAGAGTCAAAATACGACGGAGGCTAAAAGGACTATCGGGATGCGCTCATAAGAGTGAGTGATGGAAATAAATAACTGAAAATTAGGCCAATCATAACCTGCAGTCAAAAACACCTGAAAACACCTGTAGTGACAACCTGAGCAAAAGTAATGACAGAGTCAGCGATTGACAGAAAAGTCAACAACACACCAGGTAAGTATATATATATATATATATATTTTAATATTTAAACCCACTAAAAAGTTGTAAATACAACCTTTGAATGAAAGGCACAGTAAAATCAGACACTGCTGATATAAATGACAGTACAAAAAGCGGACAGTTATTTACGCACATACAAATCCCTCCTCAAACTACAGAACGAACCAATCACAATCCTCCAGGCCATTCGAGGGGTGTGTCCCAAATGGCAGCCTGATTCCCTATATAGAGTACTCCTTTAGTAGCCTAGCTAAACCAGACTGATTCCCTATATAGTGCACTACTTTAGTAGCCTAGCTAAACCAGACTGATTCCCTATATAGTGCACTACTTTAGTAGCCTAGCTAAACCAGACTGATTCCCTATATAGTGCACTACTTTAGTAGCCTAGCTAAACCAGACTGATTCCCTATATAGAGTACTCCTTTAGTAGTCTAGCTAAACCAGACTGATTCCCTATATAGTGCACTACTTTAGTAGCCTAGCTAAACCAGCCTGATTCCCTATATAGTGCACTACTTTAGTAGCCTAGCTAAACCAGCCTGATTCCCTATATAGTGCACTACTTTAGTAGCCTAGCTAAACCAGACTGATTCCCTATATAGTGCACTACTTTAGTAGTCTAGCTAAACCAGACTGATTCCCTATATAGTGCACTACTTTAGTAGCCTAGCTAAACCAGACTGATTCCCTTTATAGTGCACTACTTTAGTAGCCTAGCTAAACCAGCCTGATTCCCTATATAGTGCACTACTTTAGTAGCCTAGCTAAACCAGACTGATTCCCTATATAGTGCACTACTTTAGTAGCCTAGCTAAACCAGACTGATTCCCTTTATAGTGCACTACTTTAGTAGCCTAGCTAAACCAGCCTGATTCCCTATATAGTGCACTACTTTAGTAGCCTAGCTAAACCAGACTGATTCCCTATATAGTGCACTACTTTAGTAGCCTAGCTAAACCAGCCCGATTCCCTATATAGAGGGAATTTATACGACAAAAGTAGTACTCTATATAGGGAATCAGGCTGGTTTAGCTAGACTACTAAAGTAGTGCTCTATATAGGGAATCGTACATGTACTGTATGGTGGATTGTATTGACTGTAAATTACTATCCGATTGTGTTTATAGACCTCTCAAATGGCACCCTATTCCCTATTTAGAGCCAGAGGGCTTTGGTCAAAAGTTGTGCACTATATAGAGAATAGGGTACCCTTTGGGGGGGACACTGTCTATATAGAATGTAGTGTACAGCACTGACTGTTGGATATTGATTTTCTGTTCCCTAGCTCTGAGACGAAAGGACGTTGTGTTTCTGTTCCCTAGCTCTGAGACGAAAGGACGTTGTGTTTCTGTTCCCTAGCTCTGAGACGAAAGGACGTTGTTTTTCTGTTCCCTAGCTCTGAGACGAAAGGACGTTGTTTTTCTGTTCCCTAGCTCTGAGACGAAAGGACGTTGTTTTTCTGTTCCCTAGCTCTGAGAAGAAAGGACGTTGTTTTTCTGTTCCCTAGCTCTGAGAAGGACGTTGTTTTTCTGTTCCCTAGCTCTGAGAAGAAAGGACGTTGTTTTTCTGTTCCCTAGCTCTGAGAAGAAAGGACGTTGTTTTTCTGTTCCCTAGCTCTGAGAAGAAAGGACATTGTTTTTCTGTTCCCTAGCTCTGAGAAGAAAGGACATTGTTTTTCTGTTCCCTAGCTCTGAGAAGAAAGGACGTTGTTTTTCTGTTCCCTAGCTCTGAGAAGAAAGGACGTTGTTTTTCTGTTCCCTAGCTCTGAGAAGAAAGGACGTTGTTTTTCTGTTCCCTAGCTCTGAGAAGAAAGGACGTTGTTTTTCTGTTCCCTAGCTCTGAGAAGAAAGGACGTTGTTTTTCTGTTCCCTAGCTCTGAGAAGAAAGGACGTTGTTTTTCTGTTCCCTAGCTCTGAGAAGAAAGGACGTTGTTTTTCTGTTCCCTAGCTCTGAGAAGAAAGGACGTTGTTTTTCTGTTCCCTAGCTCTGAGAAGAAAGGACGTTGTTTTTCTGTTCCCTAGCTCTGAGAAGAAAGGACGTTGTTTTTCTGTTCCCTAGCTCTGAGAAGAAAGGACGTTGTTTTTCTGTTCCCTAGCTCAGAAGGACGTTGTTTTTCTGTTCCCTAGCTCAGAAGGACGTTGTTTTTCTGTTCCCTAGCTCTGAGAAGAAAGGACGTTGTTTTTCTGTTCCCTAGCTCTGAGAAGAAAGGACGTTGTTTTTCTGTTCCCTAGCTCTGAGAAGAAAGGACGTTGTTTTTCTGTTCCCTAGCTCTGAGAAGGACGTTGTTTTTCTGTTCCCTAGCTCTGAGAAGAAAGGACGTTGTTTTTCTGTTCCCTAGCTCTGAGAAGGACGTTGTTTTTCTGTTCCCTAGCTCTGAGAAGAAAGGACGTTGTTTTTCTGTTCCCTAGCTCTGAGACGAAAGGACGTTGTTTTTCTGTTCCCTAGCTCTGAGACGAAAGGACGTTGTTTTTCTGTTCCCTAGCTCTGAGACGAAAGGACGTTGTTTTTCTGTTCCCTAGCTCTGAGACGAAAGGACGTTGTTTTTCTGTTCCCTAGCTCTGAGACGAAAGGACGTTGTTTTTCTGTTCCCTAGCTCTGAGACGAAAGGACGTTGTTTTTCTGTTCCCTAGCTCTGAGACGAAAGGACGTTGTTTTTCTGTTCCCTAGCTCTGAGAAGAAAGGACGTTGTTTTTCTGTTCCCTAGCTCTGAGACGAAAGGACGTTGTTTTTCTGTTCCCTAGCTCTGAGACGAAAGGACGTTGTTTTTCTGTTCCCTAGCTCTGAGACGAAAGGACGTTGTTTTTCTGTTCCCTAGCTCTGAGACGAAAGGACGCTGAGCTACAACAAACTTCTCACTATTCAAATGAACATACAGTACATGATGATTACTTGGGCTTTAATTTATTGGTCCACCAAGTGCAAAATCAACCCAAATGTGCTAATTTGTTGGAGATAAAACATTACACGCCATTTAAAGCTGGATGGCTCAAAGTGAAGCTGAGCAGTGAGGAGGCAACGTTTAATAATGAACACAAAACTCTGTGAAATTACGACATGTGAGGAGCCAAATCTGGGTTGTTGAGGAAGTAGATAAAACGCACAGAACAAGAAAGGATCAACATTTCCTTTTTCAAACAGTCAGACATGGAGTCAGTTATCAATTACAGACTCTGTGGGTACTGCAGTCCACTGCAATGGCAATGCAACATTCACACTGTGGCCCAATTCTTAGGGTCTGTTTGGAAATGCATCCACCCTTCCTTTAACTATCTCTTGAAGTAATCACTGATTCAACACAGAGAAGGGAGCTTGGTGAGAAGGGAGCTTTGTGAGAAGGGAGCTTGGTTCTGATTTAACACAGAGTAGGGAGCCTGGTTAACTCTGACCCTGGGCTTAGTTCTGATTTAACACAGAGAAGGGAGCCTGGTTCTGATTTAACACAGAGAAGGGAGCCTGGTTAACTCTGACCCTGGGTTTAGCTCTGATTTAACACAGAGAAGGGAGCCTGGTTAACACTGACCCTGGGCTTAGCTCTGATTTAACACAGAGAAGGGAGCTTGGTTCTGATTTAACACAGAGAAGGGAGCCTGGTTAACTCTGACCCTGGGCTTAGCTCTGATTTAACACAGAGAAGGGAGCTTGGTTCTGATTTAACACAGAGAAGGGAGCCTGGTTAACACTGACCCTGGGCTTAGCTCTGATTCAACACAGAGAAGGGAGCCTGGTTAACTCTGACCCTGGGCTTAGCTCTGATTTAACACAGAGAAGGGAGCCTGGTTAACCCTGACCCTGGGCTTAGTTCTGATTCAACACAGAGAAGGGAGCCTGGTTAACCCTGACCCTGGGCTTAGCTCTGAATTAACACAGAGAAGGGAGCCTGGTTAACCCTGACCCTGGGCTTAGCTCTGATTTAACATAGAGAAGGGAGCCTGGTTAACTCTGACCCTGGGCTTAAGTTGGATTCGTTCCTATGCAGATTGTGTTGCCAGACAGATGGAGGGAAGGTTCCTCTGGGCAGTCATACAGGACCAGAACAGCGTTGTGTCATGGTACTGGGGGGGGTAGTTCAGTGTTTCATATAGCCTCTTTGGTAAACACACACAACATCTAATATCAGATTCTGCACCACCACAGTCCTCATTGGCATCACTATCCTGTCCCTCCCTCCCTATATAAAAACGTTGATTGCCCGACTTCAGGTGAACTGGTTTTCAAGTGATCAATTAGACTAGCAGGAAGTAAAGACTTTTATAGCCAAGGCTTTGTCTTCCTCTGTTAACCTGCGGTGCTGTGCTCAGGTCTCCACGTGAGTTGAGAGTTGAGTTAGTGACCATCCTCCTGAACAGAACATACACACCACAGACTAAATGTCAACATGCTCCTGTTCTGATTCGTTCCACCCCAAACCAAAAAAGGACAACAGGGACGTTTTCAGAAAGAAAGAATGGTTAAGATAAAATGATAGCAAACACAAGAGTCCTGATGGATAAACAGAGAGGGTCTGGGCGGAGGAGAGAAGTCATGTACAGTCTATGTTAGCCTAACCACGGGTTAAAGCTCTCCTCATTGGCTGATCCTCTTCCTCCTGGTCCTTCAGCTCCAACCAGCTACCACAGTCAGTTCAGTTTCCTCTGAAGCTGCACTGGTTGGTTGACACCAGGAGACGAGAGGACCGATCAAAGCTGCTGCCGTGTGACCAGCGGGGTGGCGATCTCCTGGACTTGGAGACGAGGAGGAGTGTCAAGGTTCAAAGGTCATGGTCAAGTTCCCGGGGATAAGGTCAGAGGGGGAGATCAAACCCTCACCTAACCCGAACCACCGTGCGGCTGAGATGTAGGCCACCGCTAACCGCCAGCTCTGGTCATTACCTCGCCGAGGCGGAGGCCACTAGCTGGGTGAGGTAGTCTCTCAGCTCCTTGGCGGCCGAGAAGCGTCCGTAGCGTTTTTTAGGGTTGGTGCACTCGTCCAACAGCGCTTCCAGCTGGCCGTCTTTGGCTATGTGGGCTGGGGGGTCGTGGAGCAGGCCGCCGGTGGTCCCTCGCCACGTGGCGTAACGAGACAGCAGGTTCTGACACACAGCGTAGTAGTTGTGGTCCACGGTGACGCGGTTACACAGAGACTCCTTGGAGAAGGACAGGCAGGCTTCCTTGTCACAGTCCTCGAAGCGACTCTCGTACCACACGTCATAGTTCTCTGGTTTATCTGGAGAGAGAGAGAGAGAAATGTGAGACAGGGAAACAGACAGTTAAGACCACAGACAGGTACCCCGTCATAGTTCCCTGGTTTATCTGGAGAGAGAGAGACGAAGACAGAGAGAGACGAAGACAGAGAGAGACAAAGACAGAGAAGTCAGACAGTACCTGTCATAGTTCCCTGGTTTAGAGAGAGAGAGAGAGAGAGAGAGAGAGAGAGAGAGAGAGAGAGAGAGAGAGAGAGAGAGAGAGAGAGAGAGAGAGAGAGAGAGAGAGAGAGAGAGAGAGAGAGAGAACTATAGGGCGGCAGGTAGCCTAGCGGTTAAGAGAATTGGGCCATTAACTGAAAAGTTACTGGTTCAAATCTCCAGCCGACTAGGTAAAAAAAATCTGTTGATGTGCCCCTGAGCAAGGTACTTAACCCTACTTGTACCAGTAAATTGCTCTGGATAACAGATGTAGCTATACTAATTAAAAGGGTTAGGGTTAACATATGGAATTGTTTTAAGACGGTCATGGATCAATTAGATATTTGATTGACAAACACCCCCGTAGCTCAGCCCCTTTACCCCCGTAGCTCAGCCCCTTTACCTCCGTAGCTCAGCCCCTTTACCCCCGTAGCTCAGCCCCTTTACCCCCGTAGCTCAGCCCCTTTACCCCCGTAGCTCAGCCCCTTTACCTCCGTAGCTCAGCCCCTTCACCCCCGTAGCTCAGCCCCTTTACCCCCGTAGCTCAGCCCCTTTACCCCGTAGCTCAGCCCCTTTACCCCGTAGCTCAGCCCCTTTACCTCCGTAGCTCAGCCCCTGTACCTCCGTAGCTCAGCCCCTGTACCTCCGTAGCTCAGCCCCTGTACCTCCGTAGCTCAGCCCCTTTACCTCCGTAGCTCAGCCCCTTTACCTCCGTAGCTCAGCCCCTTTACCCCGTAGCTCAGCCCCTTTACCCCCGTAGCTCAGCCCCTTTACCCCGTAGCTCAGCCCCTTTACCCCCGTAGCTCAGCCCCTTTACCCCCGTAGCTCAGCCCCTTTACCTCCGTAGCTCAGCCCCTGTACCTCCGTAGCTCAGCCCCTGTACCTCCGTAGCTCAGCCCCTGTACCTCCGTAGCTCCGTCCCTGTACCTCCGTAGCTCAGCCCCTTTACCTCCGTAGCTCAGCCCCTTTACCTCCGTAGCTCAGCCATTAGGAATTAGCACCAAATAAATGTGCAAATTAGCGCACAAAAAGATGCACATTTTAATAAAACATTTAAAATATATTTTTTCACCACAGTAAAGACAAAATCCCTGGATTATTATGTATCCCGAGTGGCGCAGCGGTTTAAGACACTGTATCTCAGTGCTTGAGGCGTCACTACAGACACCCTGGTTCAAATCCAGGGTGTATCACAACTGTCCCCACAGGGCGGCGCACAATTGGCCCAGCGTCTTCCGGGTCAAGTGTTTTAATTATATTATTATATTAATATATTAATAAGTGTATTCCACTTCCTAATAAAGCTGTGAAGGACTTGAAAGGCCTAGAAGAATGTTGGTATTGTTCGTGATGCCAAATCCCCAATTTGTAAGTCGCTCTGGATAAGAGCGTCTGCTAAATGACTTAAATGTAAATGTAAATCATGGAGCCACAAACTGAAAAAACTTCGTGGCACCAGGGGAAAATGTTAGTCTCTAGTCCTGCTACGGGAACGTCGTCCGTATCGAAAAGTTAAGATTTTAGTGGACAAAGATGAGAAGAATGTGGGCCAGACGCAGGCTACTGTGCAACACGCTATTCAGGTAGGATGCATTTTCCCGTATTTAATCATTATTGATATTTGTCTTTTGAATTGCTCCGTATGTAGTTTAAGATTATATTATTATTATTATATATTATTATTATTATATATTATTATTATTATTATTATTATATAGTATTATTATTATTATATATTATTATTATATATTATTATTATTATATATTATTATTATTATATATTATTATTATTATTATATTATTATATATTATTATTATTATATATTATTATTATTATATATTATTATTATTATATATTATTATTATTATATATTATTATTATTATATATTATTATTATTATTATAATTATTATATATTATTATTATTATATATTATTATTATATATTATTATTATTATTATTATATATTATTATTATATATTATTATTATATATTATTATTATTATATATTATTATTATATATTATTATTATATATTATTATTATAAGGTTATAAGTAAGCCTGTTGTAAATAAAATCAATATCATTAGCCCATTGCTGTCATTCGTTGGGTACAGTAGGCACTCGGTCATTTCTGCAATATAGCCTGTTCAAAACTTCTGTCAAGGTTTTAAACCAGTTCAGAAGTGTTTTGTTTCATTCTGTTTAACCATTTTCATTGGTCAAATTACATTCCAACTGTAATGTTGTGTTTGATAAAGTACTTTTGGTATTTTCCCTATAAACAATGGCTTGACTTACATTTTTGTGAAGGTTTGGTGTGTTGTGGCTATTAACCTATTTTACTGCAGGTCTATGGTATGAAGGCAGCGCGCCCTGGCTCTCCAACGGACTCCGACAGCTGAACTTGAGGTGAGGAAGAATGTTTCAGCTCTACCAGTTATTTCTAACAATATGATGCTTATATATATATATATATATGAAAATATTCTTATTGAAAACTAACAAATTAGCCTCCGCCTGTATGAGTTAGCCTCCGCCTGTATGAGTTAGCCTCCGCCTGTATGAGTTAGCCTCCGCCTGTATGAGTTAGCCTCCGCCTGTATGAGTTAGCCTCCGCCTGTATGAGTTAGCCTCCGCCTGTATGAGTTAGCCTCCGCCTGTATGAGTTAGCCTCCGCCTGTATGAGTTAGCCTCCGCCTGTATGAGTTAGCCTCCGCCTGTATGAGTTAGCCTCCTCCTGTATGAATTAGCCTCCTCCTGTATGAATTAGTCTCCGTCTGTACTGAAAATAAATTCATTTCGGTGTCGTAGCCGCTGGCATCTCTCTCTCTCTGGGGCTAAGGCTAAGCCTAAGCTTCACACACACACACACACACAAAAACATATAAATATCATACAGTGGACTAAGCCTAAGCTTCACACACACACACACACACACACACACACACACACACACACACACACACACACATAAATATCATACAGTGGACTAAGCCTATAGGTCTATGCATGCAATGTCCTGATACACTTAGTTCTCAAATCTCTGACAGCTGAACTGTGAGGTGGACAATTATCGTTGTAGGAAAGTAAAAAACCAATTAAAACAACAGGCATATAAAGTTTGTGAATATGCTACACATTGAAACACACAAAGGAATAGTGTTTCTTTTTGTAATTAGTTTTAGGCTGTTGAATTAAGGACAAGTAAATGTGGCTGGTCATTTGGTCCGATATTCCTCGTTACAGGGGGTTTGGACGGCCTCGATGGCTTTACACACCCAATGAATATGGATGACTGGGTCCTTTCTCAGAATGTACGATGAAATAAAATCTTCGCTCGTCTAAAACGGAAACCAAAACTAAAAAGACACGGATATGATAAACTAGGAATAATAATAATAATAATAATAGTGACAAGACGGATTGAGTCCAGTACATTTCAACAGCAGTAGATGTATAATTAATATAATAATATATAATTATATAATAATATATAATATATATAATTAATATTCGTATCATTGTTTCGGGTCAGATCCTCTTCCAATAAGCTGGGAAACAAACACCAGTCTACCATGGGACCATCCTGGCAGCTTGAAGGGGGGGGTGTCTCAAAAACACCAGTCTACCATGGGACCATCCTGGCAGCTTGAAGGGGGGGGGTGTCTCAAAATGGCTGCTTAGATGGGGTCTATTTTTAAAATACATTTTCAAATTGGCATGATGTGTCGTAGGAAAATAATCAACAAGGAAAATCTTACACGACGAGGCCCTGAAGGAGATTACCGCAAGTGTCTGGTGACATCAGAAGCAATTACAGAAATGTATTTGGGATACGTTTTACAACCAGTCAACAAACTCATTAAAAACATTTTAATCTGGCAGAAAGAGAACAACCACCTTCCTGTTTTATGGAACCAACCAACATTTGGACACTTTCCTTCAGAGCATGTTATATTTCACTGTCTGTTGAGGCAGGTTTATAGGGGACAACACTGTCTGAGGCAGGTTTATAGAGGACAACACTGTCTGTTTAGGCAGGTTTATAGAGGACAACACTGTTTAGGCAGGTTTATAGAGGACAACACTGTCTGAGGCAGGTTTATAGAGGACAACACTGTTTAGACAGGTTTATAGAGGACAACACTGTCTGAGGCAGGTTTATAGAGGACAATACTGTCTGAGGCAGGTTTATAGAGGACAACACTGTCTGAGGCAGGTTTATAGAGGACAACACTGTTTAGGCAGGTTTATAGAGGACAACACTGTCTGAGGCAGGTTTATAGAGGACAACACTGTCTGTTTAGGCAGGTTTATAGAGGACAACACTGTTTAGGCAGGTTTATAGAGGACAACACTGTCTGAGGCAGGTTTATAGAGGACAACACTGTTTAGACAGGTTTATAGAGGACAACACTGTCTGAGGCAGGTTTATAGAGGACAATACTGTCTGAGGCAGGTTTATAGAGGACAACACTGTCTGAGGCAGGTTTATAGAGGACAACACTGTTTAGGCAGGTTTATAGAGGACAACACTGTCTGAGGCAGGTTTATAGAGGACAATACTGTCTGTTGAGGCAGGTTTATAGAGGACAACACTGTCTGTTGAGGCAGGTTTATAGAGGACAACACTGTCTGAGGCAGGTTTATAGAGGACAACACTGTTTAGGCAGGTTTATAGAGGACAATACTGTTTAGGCAGGTTTATAGAGGACAACACTGTCTGAGGCAGGTTTATAGAGGACAACACTGTCTGAGGCAGGTTTATAGAGGACAACACTGTCTGAGGCAGGTTTATAGAGGACAACACTGTCTGAGGCAGGTTTATAGAGGACAACACTGTCTGAGGCAGGTTTATAGAGGACAACACTGTCTGTTTAGGCAGGTTTATAGAGGACAACACTGTCTGTTGAGGCAGGTTTATAGAGGACAACACTGTCTGTTGAGGCAGGTTTATAGAGGACAACACTGTCTGAGGCAGGTTTATAGAGGACAACACTGTCTGTTTAGGCAGGTTTATAGAGGACAACACTGTCTGTTTAGGCAGGTTTATAGAGGACAACACTGTCTGAGGCAGGTTTATAGAGGACAACACTGTCTGAGGCAGGTTTATAGAGGACAACACTGTCTGAGGCAGGTTTATAGAGGACAACACTGTCTGAGGCAGGTTTATAGAGGACAATACTGTCTGAGGCAGGTTTATAGAGGACAACACTGTTTAGGCAGGTTTATAGAGGACAACACTGTCTGTTTAGGCAGGTTTATAGAGGACAACACTGTCTGAGGCAGGTTTATAGAGGACAACACGGTCTGTTTAGGCAGGTTTATAGAGGACAACACTGTCTGAGGCAGGTTTATAGAGGACAACACTGTCTGAGGCAGGTTTATAGAGGACAACACTGTCTGAGGCAGGTTTATAGAGGACAACACTGTCTGAGGCAGGTTTATAGAGGACAACACAGTCTGAGGCAGGTTTATAGAGGACAACACTGTCTGAGGCAGGTTTATAGAGGACAACACTGTCTGAGGCAGGTTTATAGAGGACAATACTGTCTGAGGCAGGTTTATAGAGGACAACACTGTTTAGGCAGGTTTATAGAGGACAATACTGTCTGAGGCAGGTTTATAGAGGACAACACTGTCTGAGGCAGGTTTATATAGGACAATACTGTTTAGGCAGGTTTATAGAGGACAACACTGTCTGAGGCAGGTTTATATAGGACAATACTGTCTGAGGCAGGTTTATATAGGACAATACTGTTTAGGCAGGTTTATAGAGGACAACACTGTCTGAGGCAGGTTTATATAGGACAATACTGTCTGAGGCAGGTTTATAGAGGACAACACTGTTTAGGCAGGTTTATAGAGGACAATACTGTCTGAGGCAGGTTTATAGAGGACAACACTGTCTGAGGCAGGTTTATAGAGGACAATACTGTTTAGGCAGGTTTATAGAGTCAAAAACATCTCATGATGATGAAGCAGTTGGAGATCAATAGTTGGAGAGGACGATGATCCCTGAGGATTTAAATATAATCAGAGATCAGCCGTTCTAATGCAGTGGTCCTACGGCCCTGTCAGGACGACTCAATCCCACTGCTACTGACGACTATGTATCTATCCTGGTTGGGAATGACATTTATATTCAGAATCCTATTTTCCTTAACCCTTACCATCACCCTACCATAACCCTAACCCTACCATAGCCCTAACCCTACCATAGCCCTAACCCTACCATAACCCCTTATGCTCAACCTAATTGTAACCCTAAACCTAACCCTTGAGCTTAAAATAGCCTTTGTCCTCATGGGGAGGTTTTACTCTCCTTGTTTTACTGTCCTTGTGGGGACTTTAGGACCCATCTGCGAAAAACCAACCAACCAACAAACCCCCCACACACACACACACCACACACACACACACAATGCCCCGCCAGCTAGCTAGGGTCCCATCTGCAGCCCCCTTTTGCAGATGGGCCCTTTCAGCTCTTTCAGTTCAGTTATTTGACAAAGACAGATTAAGACGGAGCCAGAAATACACATTGGTGAGGATAATTACATTTAATAGTGACAGACTGAGAAGGACCCAACAATACATATGGGAATAGTGACAGACTGAGAAGGACCCAACAATACATATGGGAATAGTGACAGACTGAGAAGGACCCAACAATACATATGGGAATAGTGACAGACTGAGAAGGACCCAACAATACATATGGGAATAGTGACAGACTGAGAAGGACCCAACAATACATATGGGAATAGTGACAGACTGAGAAGGACCCAACAATACATATGGGAATAGTGACAGACTGAGAAGGACCCAACAATACATATGGGAATAGTGACAGACTGAGAAGGACCCAACAATACATATGGGAATAGTGACAGACTGAGAAGGACCTGAGAAGGACCCAACAATACATATGGGAATAGTGACAGACTGAGAAGGACCCAACAATACATATGGGAATAGTGACAGACTGAGAAGGACCCAACAATACATATGGGAATAGTGACAGACTGAGAAGGACCCAACAATACATATGGGAATAGTGACAGACTGAGAAGGACCCAACAATACATATGGGAATAGTGACAGACTGAGAAGGACCCAACAATACATATGGGAATAGTGACAGACTGAGAAGGACCCAACAATACATATGGGAATAGTGACAGACTGAGAAGGACCCAACAATACATATGGGAATAGTGACAGACTGAGAAGGACCCAACAATACATATGGGAATAGTGACAGACTGAGAAGGACCCAACAATACATATGGGAATAGTGACAGACTGAGAAGGACCCAACAATACATATGGGAATAGTGACAGACTGAGAAGGACCCAACAATACATATGGGAATAGTGACAGACTGAGAAGGACCCAACAATACATATGGGAATAGTGACAGACTGAGAAGGACCCAACAATACATATGGGAATAGTGACAGACTGAGAAGGACCCAACAATACATATGGGAATAGTGACAGACTGAGAAGGACCCAACAATACATATGGGAATAGTGACAGACTGAGAAGGACCCAACAATACATATGGGAATAGTGACAGACTGAGAAGGACCCAACAATACATATGGGAATAGTGACAGACTGAGAAGGACCCAACAATACATATGGGAATAGTGACAGACTGAGAAGGACCCAACAATACATATGGGAATAGTGACAGACTGAGAAGGACCCAACAATACATATGGGAATAGTGACAGACTGAGAAGGACCCAACAATACATATGGGAATAGTGACAGACTGAGAAGGACCCAACAATACATATGGGAATAGTGACAGACTGAGAAGGACCCAACAATACATATGGGAATAGTGACAGACTGAGAAGGACCCAACAATACATATGGGAATAGTGACAGACTGAGAAGGACCCAACAATACATATGGGAATAGTGACAGACTGAGAAGGACCCAACAATACATATGGGAATAGTGACAGACTGAGAAGGACCCAACAATACATATGGGAATAGTGACAGACTGAGAAGGACCCAACAATACATATGGGAATAGTGACAGACTGAGAAGGACCCAACAATACATATGGGAATAGTGACAGACTGAGAAGGACCCAACAATACATATGGGAATAGTGACAGACTGAGAAGGACCCAACAATACATATGGGAATAGTGACAGACTGAGAAGGAAACAATACATATGGGAATAGTGACAGACTGAGAAGGACCCAACAATACATATGGGAATAGTGACAGACTGAGAAGGACCCAACAATACATATGGGAATAGTGACAGACTGAGAAGGACCCAACAATACATATGGGAATAGTGACAGACTGAGAAGGACCCAACAATACATATGGGAATAGTGACAGACTGAGAAGGACCCAACAATACATATGGGAATAGTGACAGACTGAGAAGGACCCAACAATACATATGGGAATAGTGACAGACTGAGAAGGACCCAACAATACATATGGGAATAGTGACAGACTGAGAAGGACCCAACAATACATATGGGAATAGTGACAGACTGAGAAGGACCCAACAATACATATGGGAATAGTGACAGACTGAGAAGGACCCAACAATACATATGGGAATAGTGACAGACTGAGAAGGACCCAACAATACATATGGGAATAGTGACAGACTGAGAAGGACCCAACAATACATATGGGAATAGTGACAGACTGAGAAGGACCCAACAATACATATGGGAATAGTGACAGACTGAGAAGGACCCAACAATACATATGGGAATAGTGACAGACTGAGAAGGACCCAACAATACATATGGGAATAGTGACAGACTGAGAAGGACCCAACAATATATGGGAATATGAGAAGGGGAATAGTGACAGACTGAGAAGGACCCAACAATACATATGGGAATAGTGACAGACTGAGAAGGACCCAACAATACATATGGGAATAGTGACAGACTGAGAAGGACCCAACAATACATATGGGAATAGTGACAGACTGAGAAGGACCCAACAATACATATGGGAATAGTGACAGACTGAGAAGGACCCAACAATACATATGGGAATAGTGACAGACTGAGAAGGACCCAACAATACATATGGGAATAGTGACAGACTGAGAAGGACCCAACAATACATATGGGAATAGTGACAGACTGAGAAGTGACCCAACAATACATATGGGAATAGTGACAGACTGAGAAGGACCCAACAATACATATGGGAATAGTGACAGACTGAGAAGACAACAATACATATGGGAATAGTGACCCAACAATACATATGGGAATAGTGACAGACTGAGAAGGACCCAACAATACATATGGGAATAGTGACAGACTGAGAAGGACCCAACAATACATATGGGAATAGTGACAGACTGAGAAGGACCCAACAATACATATGGGAATAGTGACAGACTGAGAAGGACCCAACAATACATATGGGAATAGTGACAGACTGAGAAGGACCCAACAATACATATGGGGAATAGTGACAGACTGAGAAGGACCCAACAATACATATGGGAATAGTGACAGACTGAGAAGGACCCAACAATACATATGGGAATAGTGACAGACTGAGAAGGACCCAACAATACATATGGGAATAGTGACAGACTGAGAAGGACCCAACAATACATATGGGAAATAGTGACAGAATAGTGACAGACTGAGAAGGACCCAACAATACATATGGGAATAGTGACAGACTGAGAAGGACCCAACAATACATATGGGAATAGTGACAGACTGAGAAGGACCCAACAATACATATGGGAATAGTGACAGACTGAGAAGGACCCAACAATACATATGGGAATAGTGACAGACTGAGAAGGACCCAACAATACATATGGGAATAGTGACAGACTGAGAAGGACCCAACAATACATATGGGAATAGTGACAGACTGAGAAGGACCCAACAATACATATGGGAATAGTGACAGACTGAGAAGGACCCAACAATACATATGGGAATAGTGACAGACTGAGAAGGACCCAACAATACATATGGGAATAGTGACAGACTGAGAAGGACCCAACAATACATATGGGAATAGTGACAGACTGAGAAGGACCCAACAATACATATGGGAATAGTGACAGACTGAGAAGGACCCAACAATACATATGGGAATAGTGACAGACTGAGAAGGACCCAACAATACATATGGGAATAGTGACTGAGAAGACCCAACTACATATGGGAATAGGACACCCAACAATACATATGGGAATAGTGACAGACTGAGAGGCACCCAACAATACATATGGGAATAGTGACAGACTGAGAAGGACCCAACAATACATATGGGAATAGTGACAGACTGAGAAGCACCCAACAATACATATGGGAATAGTGACAGACTGAGAAGCACCCAACAATACATATGGGAATAGTGACAGACTGAGAAGCACCCAACAATACATATGGGAATAGTGACAGACTGAGAAGGACCCAACAATACATATGGGAATAGTGACAGACTGAGAAGGACCCAACAATACATATGGGAATAGTGACAGACTGAGAAGGACCCAACAATACATATGGGAATAGTGACAGACTGAGAAGGACCCAACAATACATATGGGAATAGTGACAGACTGAGAAGGACCCAACAATACATATGGGAATAGTGACAGACTGAGAAGGACCCAACAATACATATGGGAATAGTGACAGACTGAGAAGGACCCAACAATACATATGGGAATAGTGACAGACTGAGAAGGACCCAACAATACATATGGGAATAGTGACAGACTGAGAAGGACCCAACAATACATATGGGAATAGTGACAGACTGAGAAGGACCCAACAATACATATGGGAATAGTGACAGACTGAGAAGGACCCAACAATACATATGGGAATAGTGACAGACTGAGAAGGACCCAACAATACATATGGGAATAGTGACAGACTGAGAAGGACCCAACAATACATATGGGAATAGTGACAGACTGAGAAGGACCCAACAATACATATGGGAATAGTGACAGACTGAGAAGGACCCAACAATACATATGGGAATAGTGACAGACTGAGAAGGACCCAACAATACATATGGGAATAGTGACAGACTGAGAAGCACCCAACAATACATATGGGAATAGTGACAGACTGAGAAGCACCCAACAATACATATGGGAATAGTGACAGACTGAGAAGGACCCAACAATACATATGGGAATAGTGACAGACTGAGAAGGACCCAACAATACATATGGGAATAGTGACAGACTGAGAAGGACCCAACAATACATATGGGAATAGTGACAGACTGAGAAGGACCCAACAATACATATGGAATAGTGACAGACTGAGAAGGACCCAACAATACATATGGGAATAGTGACAGACTGAGAAGGACCCAACAATACATATGGGAATAGTGACAGACTGAGAAGCACCCAACAATACATATGGGAATAGTGACAGACTGAGAAGGACCCAACAATACATATGGGAATAGTGACAGACTGAGAAGGACCCAACAATACATATGGGAATAGTGACAGACTGAGAAGGACCCAACAATACATATGGGAATAGTGACAGACTGAGAAGCACCCAACAATACATATGGGAATAGTGACAGACTGAGAAGGACCCAACAATACATATGGGAATAGTGACAGACTGAGAAACACCCAACAATACATATGGGAATAGTGACAGATTTTTTTTCACCTTGTCGGCTCGGGTAGTCGAGCCCTGCGGCCTTTCGGTTACTGGCCAATTTTTTATTTTTATGAAGCCGATGACTGAGGTGGTGTACTCCTCAATGCCATTGGATGAATCACATGAACATTTTCCAGTCTGTGATAGCAAAACAGTAATGTAGCTTAGCATCTGCGTCATCTGACCACTTCCGTATTGAGCAAGTCACTGGTACTTCCTGCTTTGGTGAGGGAGAGCGTTGTATGCATCTCCGTGTGTGGAGTAAAGGTGGTCTAGAGATTTTTTTTTTTTATGAGGAGGATGGGATCCACCCAAATAATTTGTGTTCCTGGATCCTTTCACAGCGTTATAAGGCTGCTATAGACCAGTCAGTATCTGGATAATGTTAAATACTGTTGTAGTAATATGGCTACAGGTTCATCTGCCTCACCTAAAGTCCCTTCTGGTGGGAAGCTGCTATAGACCAGTCAGTATCTGGATAATGTTAAATACTGTTGTAGTAATATGGCTACAGGTTCATCTGCCTCACCTAAAGTCCCTTCTGGTGGGAAGCTGCTATAGACCAGTCAGTATCTGGATAATGTTAAATACTGTTGTAGTAATATGGCTACAGGTTCATCTGCCTCACCTAAAGTCCCTTCTGGAGGGAAGCTGCTATAGACAGTCAGTATCTGGATAATGTTAAATACTGTTGTAGTAATATGGCTACAGGTTCATCTGCCTCACCTAAAGTCCCTTCTGGAGGGAAGCTGCTATAGACCAGTCAGTATCTGGATAATGTTAAATACTGTTGTAGTAATATGGCTACAGGTTCATCTGCCTCACCTAAAGTCCCTTCTGGAGGGAAGCTGCTATAGACCAGTCAGTATCTGGATAATGTTAAATACTGTTGTAGTAATATGGCTACAGGTTCATCTGCCTCACCTAAAGCCCATTCTGGTGGGAAGCTGCTATAGACAGTCAGTATCTGGATAATGTTAAATACTGTTGTAGTAATATGGCTACAGGTTCATCTGCCTCACCTAAAGCCCATTCTGGTGGGAAGCTGCTATAGACAGTCAGTATCTGGATAATGTTAAATACTGTTGTAGTAATATGGCTACAGGTTCATCTGCCTCACCTAAAGCCCATTCTGGTGGGAAGCTGCTATAGACCAGTCAGTATCTGGATAATGTTAAATACTGTTGTAGTAATATGGCTACAGGTTCATCTGCCTCACCTAAAGCCCATTCTGGTGGGAAGCTGCTATAGACAGTCAGTATCTGGATAATGTTAAATACTGTTGTAGTAATATGGCTACAGGTTCATCTGCCTCACCTAAAGCCCATTCTGGTGGGAAGCTGCTATAGACCAGTCAGTATCTGGATAATGTTAAATACTGTTGTAGTAATATGGCTACAGGTTCATCTGCCTCACCTAAAGCCCATTCTGGTGGGAAGCTGCTATAGACAGTCAGTATCTGGATAATGTTAAATACTGTTGAAGTAATATGGCTACAGGTTCATCTGCCTCACCTAAAGCCCATTCTGGTGGGAAGCTGCTATAGACAGTCAGTATCTGGATAATGTTAAATACTGTTGTAGTAATATGGCTACAGGTTCATCTGCCTCACCTAAAGCCCATTCTGGTGGGAAGCTGCTATAGACCAGTCAGTATCTGGATAATGTTAAATACTGTTGAAGTAATATGGCTACAGGTTCATCTGCCTCACCTAAAGCCCATTCTGGTGGGAGCTGCTATAGACCAGTCAGTATCTGGATAATGTTAAATAATGTTGGAGTAATATGGCTACAGGTTCATCTGCCTCACCTAAAGCCCATTCTGGTGGGAAGCTGCTATAGACCAGTCAGTATCTGGGTAATGTTAAATACTGTTGTAGTAATATGGCTACAGGTTCATCTGTCTCACCTAAAGCCCATTCTGGTGGGAAGCTGCTATAGACAGTCAGTATCTGGATAATGTTAAATAATGTTGGAGTAATATGGCTACAGGTTCATCTGCCTCACCTAAAGCCCATTCTGGTGGGAAGCTGCTATAGACCAGTCAGTATCTGGGTAATGTTAAATACTGTTGTAGTAATATGGCTACAGGTTCATCTGCCTCACCTAAAGTCCCTTCTGGTGGGAAGCTGCTATAGACCAGTCAGTATCTGGGTAATGTTAAATACTGTTGTAGTAATATGGCTACAGGTTCATCTGCCTCACCTAAAGTCCCTTCTGGTGGGAAGCTGCTATAGACCAGTCAGTATCTGGATAATGTTAAATACTGTTGTAGTAATATGGCTACAGGTTCATCTGCCTCACCTAAAGCCCATTCTGGTGGGAAGCTGCTATAGACAGTCAGTATCTGGATAATGTTAAATAATGTTGGAGTAATATGGCTACAGGTTAATCTGCCTCACCTAAAGCCCATTCTGGTGGGAAGCTGCTATAGACCAGTCAGTATCTGGGTAATGTTAAATACTGTTGTAGTAATATGGCTACAGGTTCATCTGCCTCACCTAAAGTCCCTTCTGGTGGGAAGCTGCTATAGACCAGTCAGTATCTGGGTAATGTTAAATACTGTTGTAGTAATATGGCTACAGGTTCATCTGCCTCACCTAAAGTCCCTTCTGGTGGGAAGCTGCTATAGACCAGTCAGTATCTGGATAATGTTAAATACTGTTGAAGTAATATGGCTACAGGTTCATCTGTCTCACCTAAAGCCCATTCTGGTGGGAAGCTGCTATAGACCAGTCAGTATCTGGATAATGTTAAATAATGTTGGAGTAATATGGCTACAGGTTCATCTGCCTCACCTAAAGCCCATTCTGGTGGGAAGCTGCTATAGACCAGTCAGTATCTGGATAATGTTAAATACTGTTGTAGTAATATGGCTACAGGTTCATCTGCCTCACCTAAAGCCCATTCTGGTGGGAAGCTGCTATAGACCAGTCAGTATCTGGGTAATGTTAAATACTGTTGTAGTAATATGGCTACAGGTTCATCTGCCTCACCTAAAGCCCATTCTGGTGGGAAGCTGCTATAGACCAGTCAGTATCTGGGTAATGTTAAATACTGTTGTAGTAATATGGCTACAGGTTCATCTGCCTCACCTAAAGCCCATTCTGGTGGGAAGCTGCTATAGACCAGTCAGTATCTGGGTAATGTTAAATACTGTTGTAGTAATATGGCTACAGGTTCATCTGCCTCACCTAAAGCCCCTTCTGGTGGGAAGCTGCTATAGACAGTCAGTATCTGGATAATGTTAAATAATGTTGGAGTAATATGGCTACAGGTTCATCTGCCTCACCTAAAGCCCATTCTGGTGGGAAGCTGCTATATACCAGTCAGTATCTGGATAATGTTAAATAATGTTGTAGTAATATGGCTACAGGTTCATCTGCCTCACCTAAAGCCCATTCTGGTGGGAAGCTGCTATAGACCAGTCAGTATCTGGGTAATGTTAAATACTGTTGTAGTAATATGGCTACAGGTTCATCTGCCTCACCTAAAGCCCATTCTGGTGGGAAGCTGCTATAGACCAGTCAGTATCTGGGTAATGTTAAATACTGTTGTAGTAATATGGCTACAGGTTCATCTGCCTCACCTAAAGCCCATTCTGGTGGGAAGCTGCTATAGACCAGTCAGTATCTGGGTAATGTTAAATACTGTTGTAGTAATATGGCTACAGGTTCATCTGCCTCACCTAAAGCCCATTCTGGTGGGAAGCTGCTATAGACCAGTCAGTATCTGGATAATGTTAAATACTGTTGTAGTAATATGGCTACAGGTTCATCTGTCTCACCTAAAGTCCCTTCTGGTGGGAAGCTGCTATAGACCAGTCAGTATCTGGATAATGTTAAATACTGTTGTAGTAATATGACTACAGGTTCATCTGCCTCACCTAAAGCCCATTCTGGTGGGAAGCTGCTATAGACCAGTCAGTATCTGGATAATGTTAAATACTGTTGTAGTAATATGGCTACAG
The DNA here is from genome assembly GCF_034236695.1 of Oncorhynchus nerka. Taxonomy (NCBI): domain Eukaryota; kingdom Metazoa; phylum Chordata; class Actinopteri; order Salmoniformes; family Salmonidae; genus Oncorhynchus; species Oncorhynchus nerka. Next base: position 3,662,970 of record NC_088417.1, read on the forward strand.
GTTCATCTGCCTCACCTAAAGCCCATTCTGGTGGGAAGCTGCTATAGACCAGTCAGTATCTGGATAATGTTAAATACTGTTGTAGTAATATGGCTACAGGTTCATCTGCCTCACCTAAAGCCCATTCTGGTGGGAAGCTGCTATAGACCAGTCAGTATCTGGGTAATGTTAAATACTGTTGTAGTAATATGGCTACAGGTTCATCTGCTTCACCTAAAGTCCCTTCTGGTGGGAAGCTGCTATAGACCAGTCAGTATCTGGGTAATGTTAAATACTGTTGTAGTAATATGGCTACAGGTTCATCTGCCTCACCTAAAGTCCCTTCTGGTGGGAAGCTGCTATAGACCAGTCAGTATCTGGGTAATGTGTGTGAAATGCTTAATAATGTATGTGATGTCAACACAGTATCGTTGCATTCGGAATGTTTCCCGACTCCTTGACTTTTTCCACATTGTCAGGTCACAGCCTTATTCTAAAATGGATTAAATTGCCCCCCCCCCCCCCCCCCCATTAAACTACACACAATACCCCATAATGACAAAGCAAAAACAGGTTTTTTGAAAAATTTGCTAAATTTATAACACAAATATATAATGACTGAAATATCACATAAGTGATATGGCTGTCTAGCAATAATCAACAACCAACAGCTTGTACAATCCATGTGTTTCCAAAGCTCTTAGACTTCCCCAGCAAGTTGTAATCATTACCAAAGGTGACTGTAACATGTATTGATGTGTATTGATGTGAATACTTATGTAAATTAGATATCTGTTTTTACTGTCATTATGAGGTATTGCATATAGATGGATGAGGAAAAACAACATTCAATCTATTTCTGAATTCAGGCACTGTGTGGGTCTATACACCAAGGTGAAGACAGGAAAATTAATGTACTTCGTTGCGTCTTAAACTGAGTCATTGTAAATAAGAATTTGTTCTTAAGCGAATTAAAAGGTTAAATAAAACTAATTTTAAAAAATGTAAACGTGTTCCAATCACCTTCCTTCCCAACCAGGAAACAAACAAACCAGATTATTTCCAATTCAAATGACTGCTGGAACAGCGTGGTTAGTTCCTCCTACCCTGATATCAGGCACCTCCATGTAAAGATGAGCAGGATTCTCCTCACACCACTCACTCTCCGTTCCAAATCACCCCGAGACGCCATCGGGTCAAATACACAGAATACCAGTACCACACCACAAAGCAGTTACATTTTACCAGACCAGCTTCGAAAAACGGTGTGTTGTGTGCTTTTGTTTTACAAAAGCCAGCGGGGCAAAACTCTCCTATTGGTATGCAATATCGTACCATGTACACTATAATCAGCATTATTACTATTAGCTACACTGACTCTACTACACCTAGATGGGGTGATTTTGGCAGGAAACCAGATACCTGCTGAAGCTGTTTGCATGATGGAGTTGAAAGTCAAATCAGCCTCTATTTAAATAGACAACCTTTTACCTCAGGTTTAAGTGTCTTTCAGTCTCAGATCTGTACCTACCTACTGTACCTACCTACCTACTGTACCTACCTACCCTATCTACACACCTACCTACCCACCCACCCACCTAACTACCCTATCTACACACCTACCTACCCACCCACCCACCTAACTACCCTACCTACCCACCCACCCACCCAACTACCCTACCCTTCCCACCCACCCACCCAACTACCCTACCCTTCCCACCCACCCACCCAACTACCCTACCCTTCCCACCCAACCTACACACCTACCTACCTACCCACCCACCTAACTACCCTATCTACACACCTACCTACCCACCCACCTAACTACCCTACCTACCCACCCACCCACCCACCCACCCACCTAACTACCCTACCCTTCCCACCCAACTACCCTACCTACACACCTACCTACTGTACCTATCTACCTACTGTACCTACCTACCCACCCACCCACCTAACTACCCTATCTACACACCTACCTACCCACCCACCTAACTACCCTATCTACACACCTACCTACCCACCCACCTACCCACCCACCTAACTACCCTACCTACCCACCCACCCACCCACCCACCCAACCCTTCCCACCCACCCAACTACCCTACCCTTCCCACCCAACTACTGTACCTATCTACCTACTGTACCTACCTACCCACCCACCTAACTACCCTATCTACACACCTACCTACCCACCCACCTAACTACCCTACCTACCCACCTAACTACCCTACCCACCCAACTACCCTACCTACACACCTACCTACTGTACCTATCTACCTACTGTACCTACCTACCCACCCACCCACCTAACTACCCTATCTACCCACCCACCTACCCACCCACCTACCCACCCACCTAACTACACACCCACCCACCCACCCACCCTACACACCTACCTACACACCTACCTACACACCTACCTACACACCTACCTACACACCTACCTACACACCCACCCTACATCTACATAACCTGAGCAAAAAAAGAAACGTCCTCTCACTGTCAACTGCGTTTATTTTCAAACTTAACATGTGTAAATATTTGTATGAACATAACAAGATTCAACAACTGAGACAAACTGAACAAGTTCCACAGACATGTGACTAACAGAAATGGAATAATGTGTCCCTGAACAACAGCCATCAGTTGTGTTGTGACATGGTAGTATACAGAAGATGGCACTATTTTGGTAAAATACCAAGTCCATATTATGGCAAGAACAGCTCAGATAAGCAAAGAGAAACGACAGTCCATCATTACTTTAAGACATGAAGGTCAGTCAATCTGGAACATTTCAACAAGTTTTAAAGTTTCCTCAAGTGCAGTCATGAAAACCATCAAGAGCTATAATGAAACTGGCTCTCATTAGGGCCGCCACAGGAAATGAAGACTCAGAATGACCTCTGCTGCAGAGGATAAGTTCATTAGATTTAACTGCACCTCAGAAATTACAGCCCAAATAAATGCTTCAGAGTTCAAGTAACAGACACATCTCAACATCAACAATTCAGAGGAGAAGGCGTGAGTGAATCAGGCCTTCATGGTCGAATTTCTGCAAAGAAACCACAACTAAACACTAATAATAAGAAGAGACTTGTTTGGGCCAAGAAACACGAGCAATGGACATTAGACTGGTGGAAATCTGTCCTTTGGTTTGGTTCCAACCGCCGTGTCTTTGTGAGATGCAGAGAAGGTGAACGGATGATCTCCGCCTTTGTGGTTCCAACAGTGAAGCATGGAGGAGGAGGTGTGATGGTGCTTTGCTGGTGACACTGCTTGTGATTTATTTAGAATTCAGCGCAGACTTAACCATCAAGGCTACGACAGCATTCTGCAGTGATTCACCATTCCATCAGGTTTGCACTTAGTGGGACTATCATTTGTTTTTCAACAGGACAATGACTCAACACACCTCCAGGCTGTGTAAGGGCTATTTGACCAAGAAGGAGAGTGATTGAGTGCTGCATCAGATGCCCTGGCCTCCACAATCACCCGACCTCAACCCAATTGAGATGGTTTGGGATGAGTTGGACTGCAGAGTGAAGGAAAAGCAGCCAACAAATGCTCTGCATATGTGGAAACGCCAAGAATGTTGGAAAAGCATTCCAGGTGAAGCTGGTTGAGAGAATACATGTGCAAAACTTACATAAAGGCAAAATACCATGGCATTTGGCATCATGCGGCAGGGACCGGGAGACTAATGATTATCGAGTCAACGATGAACGAAGAAAAGTACAGAGAGATCCTTGATGAAAACCTGCTCCAAAGAGCTCAGGACCTCGGACTGGTGCGGAGGTTCACCTTCCAACAGGACAACAACCCTAACTGAAGAAGACTGTGATCGCTGCCGAAGGTGTTTTAATAAAGTACTGACGAAATGGTCTGAAAACTTATGTAAATGGAATATACATTTGTTGTAATATATAAATGTAATATATATTTGTTGTAATATATAAATGTAATATACATTTGTTGTAATATGTAAATGTAATATATATATTTGTTGTAATATATATTTGTTTTATGTTTTATTTTTATTTCACCTTTATTTAATATATGTTTGTTGTAATATATAAATGTATTATATACTTGTTGTAATATATAAATGTAATATATATTTGTTGTAATATATAAATGTAATACATATTTGTTGTAATATATCAAATGTAATATATATTTGATCACCTTGTTTTTTTCATTTTTAATTTTTTATGTTAAATTAGCAAAAATGTAAAAAAAATAAAAATAAAAAAACTGTTGTTGCTTTGTAATTATGGGGTGTGGTGTGTTGTTGCTTTGTAATTATGGGGTGTGGTGTGTTGTTGCTTTGTAATTATGGGGTGTGGTGTGTTGTTGCTTTGTAATTATGGGGTATGGTGTGTTGTTGCTTTGTAATTATGGGGTATGGTGTGTTGTTGCTTTGTAATTATGGGGTATGGTGTGTTGTTGCTTTGTAATTATGGGGTATGGTGTGTTGTTGCTTTGTAATTATGGGGTATGGTGTGTTGTTGCTTTGTAATTATGGGGTATGGTGTGTTGTTGCTTTGTAATTATGGGGTATGGTGTGTTGTTGCTTTGTAATTATGGGGTATGGTGTGTCGTTGCTTTGTAATTATGGGGTATGGTGTGTCGATTGATGAGGAAAAAAATAACAATTGAATCATTTTTAGAATAAGGCTGTAATGTAACAAAATATGGACAAAGTCAAGGGGTCTGAATACTTTCAGAATGCACTGTATAAGCTACATTGTGTACACACACACACGGTGAGTGTCCATCTGCTCTTTTGTGGTGACAGACCTTGTACTTTGGCCAGCATTTTATCTCAGTGTGTGTTTGTCACGATCCATCACCATCTCTCTCTCCCACGCAGACACACACACACACACAATCTGTCACAGGGCACAGCGGTGGCACCAGTCCCACACAGACAGTGGTTTTATAATTGTAATACGATTTCTACAGGTGGACACATCTAAAAAGGCCTTTCCCACCCTCTGCTGTAGAGCTGGGGAGGTGTGTGTGTGTGTGTGTAGATGGGGTGTTAGAGGGGAAACTAGTGGCATGGCTCCTACATGGACAAGATATGAAAGTTTGTTCCACTTTGGTTTACCTATTTTAGCTGCTATCACTTTTGAAGGACAGACTGGGGCAAAGTTAGCATGTCAACTTAATCTAGTTAAGATCTGTGCATCGTTTCCATAGTAATGTACATGATGGACATAAAGCCCAACCACTAAACTGTAGCATCTTTCCATAGGTACCAACACGGCCCGAATCTCTGAGATAAACTGTAGCATCTTTCCATAGGTACCAACACGGCCCGAATCTCTGTGAGACAAACTGTAGCATCTTTCCATAGGAACCAACACGGCCCGAATCTCTGAGATAAACTGTAGCATCTTTCCATAGGTACCAACACGGCCCGAATCTCTGAGACAAACTGTAGCATCTTTCCATAGGTACCAACACAGCCCGAATCTCTGAGATAAACTGTAGCATCTTTCCATAGGTACCAACACGGCCCGAATCTCTGAGAGATAAACTGTAGCATCTTTCCATAGGTACCAACACGGCGCGAATCTCTGTGAGACAAACTGTAGCATCTTTCCATAGGTACCAACACGGCCCGAATCTCTGTGAGACAAACTGTAGCATCTTTCCATAGGTACCAACACGGCCCGAATCTCTGAGACAAACTGTAGCATCTTTCCATAGGTAACAACACGGCCCGAATCTCTGTGATAAACTGTAGCATCTTTCCATAGGTACCAACACGGCCCGAATCTCTGGTGAGATAAACTGTAGCATCTTTTCTGCCACGGATGGTCATGTATCTGACCCAATTGAAGATTTGAGTTGTGGGTTAACAGAGATTACTATCACCCTGAGCCTCTCCCAGCCCAAACCTAGATCAGACATACTACTGAGTACGAGAGGAGAGGTTGAGGATAGGTTGAGAAACACATGCTGACATCAGACAGGTTTAATCCACGTGTCAAATATGTTGTGTGGTGTGGTAGTGTAGTATAGTGTGGTAGTGTAGTAGTGTAGTGTGGTAGTATAGTGTGGTAGTGTAGTGTGGTAGTATAGTGTGGTAGTATAGTGTGGTAGTATAGTGTGGTAGTATAGTATAGTGTGGTAGTATAGTATAGTGTGGTAGTATAGTATAGTGTGGTAGTGTAGTATAGTGTGGTAGTATAGTGTAGTAGTATAGTGTGGTAGTATAGTATAGTGTGGTAGTATAGTGTAGTAGTATAGTGTGGTAGTATAGTGTGGTAGTGTAGTGTGGTAGTATAGTGTGGTAGTATAGTATAGTGTGGTAGTGTAGTATAGTGTGGTAGTATAGTATAGTGTGGTAGTATAGTGTAGTATAGTGTGGTAGTGTAGTATAGTGTGGTAGTATAGTGTAGTATAGTGTTAGTGTAGTATAGTGTGGTAGTATAGTGTAGTATAGTGTGGTAGTGTAGTATAGTGTGGTAGTATAGTGTAGTATAGTGTGGTAGTGTAGTATAGTGTGGTAGTATAGTGTGGTAGTATAGTATAGTGTGGTAGTATAGTATAGTGTGGTAGTATAGTATAGTGTGGTAGTATAGTGTATAGTGTGGTAGTATAGTATAGTGTGGTAGTATAGTGTAGTAGTATAGTGTGGTAGTATAGTATAGTGTGGTAGTATAGTGTGGTAGTATAGTGTGGTAGTGTAGTGTGGTAGTATAGTATAGTGTGGTAGTGTAGTATAGTGTGGTAGTGTAGTATAGTGTGGTAGTGTAGTATAGTGTGGTAGTATAGTGTGGTAGTGTAGTAGTATAGTGTGGTAGTGTAGTATAGTGTGGTAGTATAGTGTGGTAGTATAGTGTGGTAGTGTAGTGTGGTAGTATAGTATAGTGTGGTAGTGTAGTATAGTGTGGTAGTATAGTGTGGTAGTATAGTGTGGTAGTATAGTGTGGTAGTATAGTGTGGTAGTATAGTGTGGTAGTGTAGTATAGTGTGGTAGTGTAGTATAGTGTGGTAGTGTAGTATAGTGTGGTAGTGTAGTATAGTGTGGTAGTGTAGTATAGTGTGGTAGTATAGTGTGGTAGTATAGTGTGGTAGTGTAGTGTGGTAGTATAGTGTGGTAGTATAGTGTGGTAGTATAGTATAGTGTGGTAGTATAGTGTGGTAGTATAGTGTGGTAGTATAGTGTGGTAGTGTAGTGTGGTAGTATAGTGTGGTAGTGTAGTGTGGTAGTATAGTGTGGTAGTATAGTGTGGTAGTATAGTGTGGTAGTATAGTGTGGTAGTGTAGGTTGGTAGTATAGTGTGGTAGTATAGTAGTATAGTGTGGGAGGGTAGTAGTATAGTGTGGGAGTGTAGTGTGGTAGTATAGTGTGGTAGTGTAGTGTGGTAGTATAGTGCGGGAGTGTAGTAGTGTAGTGTGGTAGTATAGTGTGGTAGTGTAGTGTGGTAGTGTAGTGTGGTAGTATAGTGTGGTAGTATAGTGTGGTAGTATAGTGTGGTAGTATAGTGTGGTAGTATAGTGTGGTAGTATAGTGTGGTAGTGTAGGTTGGTAGTATAGTGTGGTAGTATAGTAGTATAGTGTGGGAGGGTAGTAGTATAGTGTGGGAGTGTAGTGTGGTAGTATAGTGTGGTAGTATAGTGTGGTAGTGTAGTGTGGTAGTATAGTGCGGGAGTGTAGTAGTATAGTGTGGTAGTGTAGTGTGGTAGTATAGTGTGGGAGTGTAGTAGTACAGTGTGGTAGTGCAGTGTGGTAGTGTAGTGTGGGAGTGTAGTAGTATAGTGTGGGAGTGTAGTAGTATAGTGTGGGAGTGTAGTAGTATAGTGTGGGAGTGTAGTAGTATAGTGTGGGAGTGTAGTAGTATAGTGTGGGAGGGTAGTAGTATAGTGTGGGAGGGTAGTAGTATAGTGTGGGAGGGTAGTAGTATAGTGTGGGAGTGTAGTAGTATAGTGTGGTAGTGTAGTAGTATAGTGTGGTAGTGTGGTAGTATAGTGTGGGAGTGTAGTAATACAGTGTGGTAGTGTAGTGTGGGAGTGTAGTAGTACAGTGTGGTAGTGCAGTAGTATAGTGTGGTAGTGCAGTAGTATAGTGTGGTAGTGTAGTAGTATAGTGTGGGAGTGTAGTAGTACAGTGTGGTAGTGTAGTGTGGTAGTGTAGTAGTATAGTGTGGTAGTGTGGTAGTATAGTGTGGTAGTGTGGTAGTATAGTAGTATAGTGTGGTAGTATAGTGTAGTAGTACAGTGTGTTAGTGTAGTAGTATAGTGTGGTAGTATAGTAGTATAGTGTGGTAGTGTGGTAGTCTAGGAGTGTAGTAGTATAGTGTAGTAGTATAGTGTGGTAGTGTAGTGTGGTAGTATAGTGTAGTGTGGTAGTGTGAGAGTATAGTGTGGTAGTGTGGGAGTATACATACTGTGGTAGTGTGGTAGTGTAGTGTGGTAGTATAGTGTGGTAGTGTGAGAGTATAGTGTGGGAGTATAGTGTGGTAGTGTGGGAGTATACTGTGGTAGTGTGGGAGTATAGTGTGGTAGTATAGTGTGGTAGTATAGTGTGGGAGTATAGTGTGGGAGTATAGTGTGGGAGTATAGTGTAGTAGTATAGTGTGGGAGTATAGTGTGGGAGTATAGTGTGGGAGTATAGTGTGGTAGTATAGTGTGGTAGTATAGTGTGGGAGTGTAGTGTGGGAGTGTAGTGTGGGAGTGTAGTAGTATAGTGTAGTAGTATAGTGTGGTAGTATAGTGTGGTAGTATAGTGTGGGAGTGTAGTGTGGGAGTGTAGTGTAGTAGTATAGTGTGGTAGTATAGTGTGGGAGTATAGTGTGGCAGTGTAGTGTGGTAGTGTAGTGTGGTAGTGTAGTGTGGCAGTATAGTGTGGTAGTGCAGTAGTATAGTGTGGTAGTATAGTGTGGTAGTATAGTGTGGCAGTATAGTGTGGCAGTATAGTGTGGCAGTATAGTGTGGCAGTATAGTGTAGTAGTGTAGTGTGGTAGTATAGTGTGGTAGTATAGTGTGGCAGTATAGTGTGGTTGTATAGTGTGGTAGTGCAGTAGTATAGTGTGGTAGTATAGTGTGGGAGTGTGGTAGTATAGTGTGGGAGTATAGTGCAGTAGTATAGTGTGGTAGTATAGTGTAGTAGTATAGTGTGATAGTGCAGTAGTGTAGTGTGGTAGTATAGTGTGGTAGTATAGTGCAGTAGTATAGTGCGGTAGTATAGTGTGGTAGTATAGTGTAGTAGTATAGTGTGATAGTGCAGTAGTGTAGTGTGGTAGTATAGTGTGGGAGTATAGTGTGGGAGTATAGTGTGGGAGTGTAGTAGTACAGTGTGGTAGTGCAGTGTGGTAGTGTAGTGTGGGAGTGTAGTAGTATAGTGTGGGAGTGTAGTAGTATAGTGTGGGAGTGTAGTAGTATAGTGTGGGAGGGTAGTAGTATAGTGTGGTAGTATAGTGTGGGAGTGTAGTAGTATAGTGTGGTAGTGTAGTAGTATAGTGTGGTAGTGTGGTAGTATAGTGTGGGAGTGTAGTAGTACAGTGTGGTAGTGTAGTGTGGGAGTGTAGTAGTACAGTGTGGTAGTGTGGTAGTATAGTGTGGTAGTGTGGTAGTATAGTGTGGTAGTGTGGTAGTATAGTGTGGTAGTGTGGTAGTATAGTGTAGTAGTATAGTGTGATAGTGCAGTAGTGGAGTAGTATAGTGCGGTAGTATAGTAGTATAGTGTGGCAGTATAGTGTGGCAGTATAGTGTGGTAGTATAGTGTGGTAGTATAGTAGTATAGTGTAACAGAACCGGGACAGCAGGTGTTGGTAACAGAACAAAAGGACAGCAGGTGGTGGTAACAGAACAAAAGGACAGCAGGTGGTGGTAACAGAACAAAAGGACAGCAGGTGGTGGTAACAGAACAACAGGACAGCAGGTGGTGGTAACAGAACAAAAGGACAGCAGGTGGTGGTAACAGAACAAAAGGACAGCAGGTGGTGGTAACAGAACAAAAGGACAGCAGGTGGTGGTAACAGAACAAAAGGACAGCAGGTGGTGGTAACAGAACAAGGACAGCAGGTGGTGGTAACAGAACAAGGACAGCAGGTGGTGGTAACAGAACAAGGACAGCAGGTGGTGGTAACAGAACAAGGACAGCAGGTGGTGGTATCAGAACAGGGACAGCAGGTGGTGGTAACAGAACAAAAGGACAGCAGGTGGTGGTAACAGAACAAGGACAGCAGGTGGTGGTAACAGAACAAGGACAGAGGACAGCAGGTGGTGGTAACAGAACAAGGATAGCAGGTGGTGGTAACAGAACAAGGATAGCAGGTGGTGGTAACAGAACAAGGATAGCAGGTGGTGGTAACAGAACAAGGATAGCAGGTGGTGGTAACAGAACGAGGATAGCAGGTGGTGGTAACAGAACAAGGATAGCAGGTGGTGGTAACAGAACAAGGATAGCAGGTGGTGGTAACAGAACAAAAGGACAGCAGGTGGTGGTAACAGAACAAAAGGACAGCAGGTGGTGGTAACAGAACAAAAGGACAGCAGGTGGTGGTAACAGAACAAAAGGACAGCAGGTGGTGGTAACAGAACAAAAGGACAGCAGGTGGTGGTAACAGAACAAAAGGACAGCAGGTGGTGGTAACAGAACAAAAGGACAGCAGGTGGTGGTAACAGAACAAAAGGACAGCAGGTGGTGGTAACAGAACAAAAGGACAGCAGGTGGTGGTAACAGAACAAAAGGACAGCAGGTGGTGGTAACAGAACAAGGACAGCAGGTGGTGGTAACAGAACAAGGACAGCAGGTGGTGGTATCAGAACAGGGACAGCAGGTGGTGGTAACAGAACAAAAGGACAGCAGGTGGTGGTAACAGAACAAGGACAGCAGGTGGTGGTAACAGAACAAGGACGCAGGTGGTGGTAACAGAACAAGGACAGCAGGTGGTGGTAACAGAACAAGGACAGCAGGTGGTGGTAACAGAACAAGGACGCAGGTGGTGGTAACAGAACAAGGACAGAGGACAGCAGGTGGTGGTAACAGAACAAGGATAGCAGGTGGTGGTAACAGAACAAGGACGCAGGTGGTGGTAACAGAACAAGGACAGCAGGTGGTGGTAACAGAACAAGGACGCAGGTGGTGGTAACAGAACAAAAGGACAGCAGGTGGTGGTAACAGAACAAGGACAGCAGGTGGTGGTAACAGAACAAGGACGCAGGTGGTGGTAACAGAACAAGGACAGCAGGTGGTGGTAACAGAACAAGGACAGCAGGTGGTGGTAACAGAACAAGGACAGCAGGTGGTGGTAACAGAACAAGGACGCAGGTGGTGGTAACAGAACAAGGACAGAGGACAGCAGGTGGTGGTAACAGAACAAGGATAGCAGGTGGTGGTAACAGAACAAGGATAGCAGGTGGTGGTAACAGAACAAGGATAGCAGGTGGTGGTAACAGAACAAGGACAGAGGACAGCAGGTGGTGGTAACAGAACAAGGATAGCAGGTGGTGGTAACAGAACAAGGATAGCAGGTGGTGGTAACAGAACAAGGACAGAGGACAGCAGGTGGTGGTAACAGAACAAGGATAGCAGGTGGTGGTAACAGAACAAGGATAGCAGGTGGTGGTAACAGAACAAGGATAGCTAGGAAAGACACACACCGGCATTAGAACAACAAACACGCAAAGGACACAGACACTGGGTGTCATAGCAACAGAGAAAACAGTAGACAGACAGAGAGACTTCATATATTCAGCCTGATCACTAGAAATAGACATTTGCCAATAATTGGAGGAGTTGCGGGGCTAATTTTAAATAATTACATTGTTGATTACATGCTTTTTTTTAGGCTATTTTATCGTGAACAATATGGTCTATCCACTAGAAATTCATGGACAATATGGACACAGATGTAAAAAAAAAAGTATACATTTGTCAAGTATAAAATCAGTCACCAAAACTGCCAAAGATTAAATTACTGGTAGCTTTGCAACCTTAAACCCCCCGGCGGTGTGCCAATAACAACTCACTCTGTTTGATAAGTCTCTTGTCGGCCACCAGGACGTTCTCCCCGTCCACCACGATGACCTTTCCGTCCCGCGGCCCCACGGCGAAGTTATCAAAGCTCACGTCCAGCAGGTAGAGGGCGAAGTCAAAGTCATTGTTGGTGAGCTGCTCAGCGATGTCCATCAGCTGTCGGGCCAGGTCGACCCTCTTGTCCCACGGAGCGTTGTAGAAAGACCACAGCTCCTCGCCGACGTAGTTCACCGCCACCACGCGACCACACGCTCCCAGGTACTTGGCGAACGGCCAGCCCTCGTCTGACGGGAAACTCTGCAGAGGAGGAAGGAGGGATGTTGGTTATTAGGAGAAAGGAGGAGGGATGTTGGCTATTAGGAGAAAGGAGGAGGGATGTTGGCTATTAGGAGAAAGGAGGAGGGATGTTGGCTATTAGGAGAAAGGAGGAGGGATGTTGGCTATTAGGAGAAAGGAGGAGGGATGTTGGCTATTAGGAGAAAGGATGTTGGCTATTAGGAGAAAGGATGTTGGCTATTAGGAGAAAGGATGTTGGCTATTAGGAGAAAGGATGTTGGCTATTAGGAGAAAGGATGTTGGCTATTAGGAGAAAGGATGTTGGCTATTAGGAGAAAGGAGGAGGGATGTTGGCTATTAGGAGAAAGGAGGAGGGATGTTGGCTATTAGGAGAAAGGAGGGATGTTGGCTATTAGGAGAAAGGAGGGATGTTGGCTATTAGGAGAAAGGAGGGATGTTGGTTATTAGGAGAAAGCGGTATGGAGGAAAGAAGGGTTGGAACCCTGGTCTCTGAAGGAAGAAGTGCTGTTGTCATTTAAAACAGGAAAAACATCACCATATGAAGAGATATTGGGGGACATAGGAGGGATGAAGATCATTTGAGAAGAGAGGAGGAAGGAAGAGGATATTAATACACAGTTATAATGTAGAAGTCTTTGCCTGATATTGGCAGAGTCGGTGGGATATTAACACAGAAAAACACAAAGTATGACATGTGGATGTAGCATGGCTTGTGTGGAGCCCTCAGCTACAGTAAAACAGTCCATTATAATTACAAATACAGTAACACCAATGGCTGTCATTCATTGAATCAGATGGCTCATTCATTACAAAACCCACTGATAACTACATCGTTTTTTCTTTTTTTTCTTTCTTCATTGGCAATATTAGAACATTTAGGCATGACATTGCCAGCATACAAACGCTGGACACTACACATCCAAGTATATCTGAACAAATTATGAAAGACAATAATTGTACTTTTGAATTCCGTAAAGTGAGTGTGGAAGAGGTGAAACAATGATTGTTGTCTATCAACAATGACAAGCCACCGGGGTCTGACAACTTGGATGGAAAATTACTGAAGATAATAGAGGATGATATTGCCACTCCTATTTGACATATCTTCAATCCAAACCTACTAGAGAGTGTGTGCCCTCAGGCCTGGAGGGAAGCTAAAGTCATTCCGCTACCCAAGAATAGTAAAGACCCCTTTACTGGCTCAAATAGCCGACCAATCAGCCTGTTACCAACCCTTAGTAAACTTCTGGAACAAATGGTGTTTGACCAGATACAATGCTATTTTACAGGAAACAAATTGACAGACTTTCAGCACGCTTATAGGGAAGGACATTCAACAAGCACAGCACTTACACTAATGACTCATGATTGGCTGAAAGAAATTAACAAAACAGCCCCCACAATATTTTTTAATCAGACTTCAGTGCGGCTTTTGACATTATCGATCATAGTCTGCTGCTGGAAAAACGTGTGTGTTATGGCTTTACATCCCCTGCTATAATGTGGATAAAGAGTTACCTGTCTAACAGAACACAGAGGTTGTTCTTTAATGGAAGCCTCTCCAACATAATCCAGGTAGAATCAGGAATTCCCCAGGGCAGCTGTCTAGGCCCCTAACTTTTCAATCTTGACTAATGACATGCACTTTGAGTAAAGCCAGAGTGTCTATGTATGCGGATGACAACACTTTACACATCAGCTACCACAGCAACTGAAATGACACTTAACAAAAAAGCTGCAGTTAGTTTCAGAGTGGGTGGCAAGGAATACGTTAGTCCTAAATATTTCCAACACTAAAAGCATTGCATTTGGGACAGATCATTCCCTAAACCCTAAACCTCAACTAAAACGTTGAATAAATAATGTGGAAATTGAGCGAGTTGAGATGACTAAACTGCTTGGAGTAACCCTGGATTGTAAACTGTCATGGTTGAAACATATTGATACAACAGTAGCTAAGATGGGGAGAAGTCTGTCCATAATAAAGCGCTGCTCTGCCTTCTTAACAGCACTGTCAACAAGGCAGGACCTACAGGCCCTAGTTTCTACCTTCTTAACAACACTATCAACAAGGCAGGTCCTACAGGCCATAGTTTCTACCTTCTTAACAGCACTGTCAACAAGGCAGGACCTACAGGCCCTAGTTTCTACCTTCTTAACAGCACTGTCAACAAGGCAGGACCTACAGGCCCTAGTTTCTACCTTCTTAACAGCACTGTCAACAAGGCAGGACCTACAGGCACTAGTTTCTACCTTCATAACAACACTATCAACAAGGCAGGACCTACAGGCCCTAGTTTCTACCTTCTTAACAGCACTGTCAACAAGGCAGGTCCTACAGGCCCTAGTTTCTACCTTCCTAACAGCACTAACAACAAGGCAGGTCCTACAGGCCCTAGGTTTGTTGCACCTGGACTACTGTCCACTGTTAGCTCAGAACAGAGCAGCACAGCTGGCCCTTCAATGTACACGGAGAGCAAACATTAATAATATAGATGTAAAGTATGATGTACAGTACATCTCTCATGGCTCAAAGTGGAGGAGAGATTGACTTCATCACTACTTGTTATTGTAAGAAGTGTTGACATGTTGAATGCACCGAGATTTAAACTGTCTAAACTACTAACACACAGCTCAGACACCCATGCATACCCCACAAGACCTCTTCACAGTCCCCAAGTCCAGACTATGGGAGGCGCACAGTACTACATAGAGCCATGGCTACATGGAACTCTATTCCACAGTACTACATAGAGCCATGGCTACATGTAACTCTATTCCACAGGACTACATAGAGCCATGGCTACATGTAACTCTATTCCACAGTACTACATAGAGCCATGGCTACATGTAACTCTATTCCACAGTACTACATAGAGCCATGGCTACATGTAACTCTATTCCACAGTACTACATAGAGCCATGACTACATGGAACTCTATTCCACAGTACTACATAGAGCCATGACTACATGGAACTCTATTCCACAGTACTACATAGAGCCATGACTACATGGAACTCTATTCCACAGTACTACATAGAGCCATGGCTACATGGAACTCTATTCCACAGTACTACATAGAGCCATGGCTACATGGAACTCTATTCCACAGTACTACATAGAGCCATGACTACATGGAACTCTATTCCACAGTACTACATAGAGCCATGACTACATGGAACTCTATTCCACAGTACTACATAGAGCCATGACTACATGGAACTCTATTCCACAGTACTACATAGAGCCATGACTACATGGAACTCTATTCCACAGTACTACATAGAGCCATGACTACATGGAACTCTATTCCACAGTACTACATAGAGCCACGACTACATGGAACTCTATTCCACAGTACTACATAGAGCCACGACTACATGGAACTCTATTCCACAGTACTACATAGAGCCACGACTACATGGAACTCTATTCCACAGTACTACATAGAGCCACGACTACATGGAACTCTATTCCACAGTACTACATAGAGCCACGACTACATGGAACTCTATTCCACAGTACTACATAGAGCCACGACTACATGGAACTCTATTCCACAGTACTACATAGAGCCACGACTACATGGAACTCTATTCCACAGTACTACATAGAGCCACGACTACATGGAACTCTATTCCACAGTACTACATAGAGCCATGACTACATGGAACTCTATTCCACAGTACTACATAGAGCCATGACTACATGGAACTCTATTCCACAGTACTACATAGAGCCATGACTACATGGAACTCTATTCCACAGCACTACATAGAGCCATGACTACATGGAACTCTATTCCACAGCACTACATAGAGCCATGACTACATGGAACTCTATTCCACAGTACTACATAGAGCCATGACTACATGGAACTCTATTCCACAGTACTACATAGAGACATGACTACATGGAACTCTATTCCACAGTACTGCATAGAGCCATGACTACATGGAACTCTATTCCACAGTACTACATAGAGCCATGACTACATGGAACTCTATTCCACAGCACTACATAGAGCCATGACTACATGGAACTCTATTCCACAGTACTACATAGAGCCATGACTACATGGAACTCTATTCCACATCAGGTAACTGATGCAGCAGGAGAATCAGATTTAAAAAACAGATGAAAATACACCTTATGGAACAGAGGGGACAGTGAAGCAACACAAACATAGGCACAGACACATGCAATACACACACAATAACATACGCACACTATGCACACACACGTACACACAGATTTTGTGTTGTAGATATGTGGTAGTGGAGTATGGGTCTGAGGGAACACACTGTGTTGTAGATATGTGGTAGTGGAGTATGGGTCTGAGGGAACACACTGTGTTGTAGATATGTGGTAGTGGAGTATGGGTCTGAGGGAACACACTGTGTTGTAGATATGTGGTAGTGGAGTATGGGTCTGAGGGAACACACTGTGTTGTAGATATGTGGTAGTGGAGTATGGGTCTGAGGAACACACTGTGTTGTAGATATGTGGTAGTGGAGTATGGGTCTGAGGGAACACACTGTGTTGTAGATATGTGGTAGTGGAGTATGGGTCTGAGGGAACACACTGTGTTGTAGATATGTGGTAGTGGAGTATGGGTCTGAGGGCAAACACTGTGTTGTAGATATGTGGTAGTGTATGGGTCTGAGGGCAAACACTGTGTTGTAGATATGTGGTAGTGGAGTATGGGTCTGAGGGCAAACACTGTGTTGTAGATATGTGGTAGTGGAGTATGGGTCTGAGGGCAACACACTGTGTTGTAGATATGTGTAGTGGAGTATGGGTCTGAGGGCAAACACTGTGTTGTAGATATGTGGTAGTGGAGTATGGGTCTGAGGGAACACACTGTGTTGTAGATATGTGGTAGTGGAGTATGGGTCTGAGGGAACACACTGTGTTGTAGATATGTGGTAGTGGAGTATGGGTCTGAGGGCAAACACTGTGTTGTAGATATGTGGTAGTGGAGTATGGGTCTGAGGGCAAACACTGTGTTGTAGATATGTGGTAGTGGAGTATGGGTCTGAGGGAACACACTGTGTTGTAGATATGTGGTAGTGGAGTATGGGTCTGAGGGCAAACACTGTGTTGTAGATATGTGGTAGTGGAGTATGGGTCTGAGGGAACACACTGTGTTGTAGATATGTGGTAGTGGAGTATGGGTCTGAGGGCAAACACTGTGTTGTAGATATGTGGTAGTGGAGTATGGGTCTGAGGGAACACACTGTGTTGTAGATATGTGGTAGTGGAGTATGGGTCTGAGGGAACACACTGTGTTGTAGATATGTGGTAGTGGAGTATGGGTCTGAGGGAACACACTGTGTTGTAGATATGTGGTAGTGGAGTATGGGTCTGAGGGAACACACTGTGTTGTAGATATGTGGTAGTGGAGTATGGGTCTGAGGGCAAACACTGTGTTGTAGATATGTGGTAGTGGAGTATGGGTCTGAGGGCAAACACTGTGTTGTAGATATGTGGTAGTGGAGTATGGGTCTGAGGGAACACACTGTGTTGTAGATATGTGGTAGTGGAGTATGGGTCAAACACTGTGTTGTAGATATGTGGTAGTGGAGTATGGGTCTGAGGGAACACACTGTGTTGTAGATATGTGGTAGTGGAGTATGGGTCTGAGGGCAAACACTTACTGATTCTGTCGTGAATGTTTTGTAACGTTTTAAAACTGTATAACTACCTTAACTTTGCCGGACCCCAGGAAGAGTAGCTGCTGCCTTGTCAGGAACTAATGGGGATCCTAATAAACCCCAGGAAGAGTAGCTGCTGCCTTGGCAGGAACTAATGGGGATCCATAATAAACCCCAGGAAGAGTAGCTGCTGCCTTGACAGGAACTAATGGGGATCCATAATAAACCCCAGGAAGAGTAGCTGCTGCCTTGGCAGGAACTAATGGGGATCCATAATAAACCCCAGGAAGAGTAGCTGCTGCCTTGACAGGAACTAATGGGGATACATAATAAACCCCAGGAAGAGTAGCTGCTGCCTTGGCAGGAACTAATGGGGATCCATAATAAACCCCAGGAAGAGTAGCTGCTGCCTTGACAGGAACTAATGGGGATACATAATAAACCCCAGGAAGATAGCTGCTGCCTTGGCAGGAACTAATGGGGATCCATAATAAACCCCAGGAAGAGTAGCTGCTGCCTTGTCAGGAACTAATGGGGATCCATAATAAACCCCAGGAAGAGTAGCTGCTGCCTTGGCAGGAACTAATGGGGATCCATAATAAACCCCAGGAAGAGTAGCTGCTGCCTTGTCAGGAACTAATGGGGATCCATAATAAACCCCAGGAAGAGTAGCTGCTGCCTTGGCAGGAACTAATGGGGATCCTTAATAAACCACAGGAAGAGTAGCTGCTGCCTTGACAGGAACTAATGGGGATCCATAATAAACCCCAGGAAGAGTAGCTGCTGCCTTGTCAGGAACTAATGGGGATCCATAATAAACCCCAGGAAGAGTAGCTGCTGCCTTGTCAGGAACTAATGGGGATCCATAATAAACCCCAGGAAGAGTAGCTGCTGCCTTGTCAGGAACTAATGGGGATCCATAATAAACCCCAGGAAGAGTAGCTGCTGCCTTGTCAGGAACTAATGGGGATCCATAATAAACCCCAGGAAGAGTAGCTGCTGCCTTGACAGGAACTAATGGGGATCCATAATAAACCACAGGAAGAGTAGCTGCTGCCTTGACAGGAACTAATGGGGATACATAATAAACCCCAGGAAGAGTAGCTGCTGCCTTGGCAGGAACTAATGGGGATCCATAATAAACCCCAGGAAGAGTAGCTGCTGCCTTGTCAGGAACTAATGGGGATCCATAATAAACCCCAGGAAGAGTAGCTGCTGCCTTGGCAGGAACTAATGGGGATACATAATAAACCCCAGGAAGAGTAGCTGCTGCCTTGTCAGGAACTAATGGGGATCCATAATAAACCCCAGGAAGAGTAGCTGCTGCCTTGACAGGAACTAATGGGGATCCATAATAAACCCCAGGAAGAGTAGCTGCTGCCTTGTCAGGAACTAATGGGGATCCATAATAAACCCCAGGAAGAGTAGCTGCTGCCTTGGCAGGAACTAATAGGGATCCATAATAAACCCCAGGAAGAGTAGCTGCTGCCTTGGCAGGAACTAATGGGGATCCATAATAAACCCCAGGAAGAGTAGCTGCTGCCTTGGCAGGAACTAATGGGGATCCATAATAAACCCCAGGAAGAGTAGCTGCTGCCTTGGCAGGAACTAATGGGGATCTAAAATAAACCCCAGGAAGAGTAGCTGCTGCCTTGGCAGGAACTAATGGGGATCCATAATAAACCCCAGGAAGAGTAGCTGCTGCCTTGACAGGAACTAATGGGGATCCATAATAAACCCCAGGAAGAGTAGCTGCTGCCTTGGCAGGAACTAATGGGGATCCATAATAAACCCCAGGAAGAGTATCTGCTGCCTTGGCAGGAACTAATGGGGATCCATAATAAACCCCAGGAAGAGTAGCTGCTGCCTTGACAGGAACTAATGGGGATCCATAATAAACCCCAGGAAGAGTAGCTGCTGCCTTGACAGGAACTAATGGGGATCCATAATAAACCCCAGGAAGAGTAGCTGCTGCCTTGGCAGGAACTAATGGGGATACATAATAAACCCCAGGAAGAGTAGCTGCTGCCTTGTCAGGAACTAATGGGGATCCATAATAAACCCCAGGAAGAGTAGCTGCTGCCTTGACAGGAACTAATGGGGATCCATAATAAACCCCAGGAAGAGTAGCTGCTGCCCTGGCAGGAACTAATGGGGATCCATAATAAACCCCAGGGAGAGTAGCTGCTGCCTTGACAGGAACTAATGGGGATCCATAATAAACCCCAGGAAGAGTAGCTGCTGCCTTGGCAGGAACTAATGGGGATCCATAATAAACCCCAGGAAGAGTAGCTGCTGCCTTGGCAGGAACTAATGGGGATCCATAATAAACCCCAGGAAGAGTAGCTGCTGCCTTGTCAGGAACTAATGGGGGTCCATAATAAACCCCAGGAAGAGTAGCTGCTGCCTTGTCAGGAACTAATGGGGATCCATAATAAACCCCAGGAAGAGTAGCTGCTGCCTTGACAGGAACTAATGGGGATACATATTAAACCCCAGGAAGAGTAGCTGCTGCCTTGACAGGAACTAATGGGGATCCATACTAAACCCCAGGAAGAGTAGCTGCTGCCTTGGTAGGAACTAATGGGGATCCATAATAAACCCCAGGAAGAGTAGCTGCCGCCTTGGCAGGAACTAATGGGGATCCATAATAAACCCCAGGAAGAGTAGCTGCCGCCTTGGCAGGAACTAATGGGGATCCATAACAAACCCCAGGAAGAGTAGCTGCCGCCTTGGCAGGAACTAATGGGGATCCATAATAAACCCCAGGAAGAGTAGCTGCTGCCTTGGCAACAGGAACTAATGGGGATCCATAATAAACCCCAGGAAGAGTAGCTGCTGCCTTGGCAACAGGAACTAATGGGGATCCATAATAAACCCCAGGAAGAGTAGCTGCCGCCTTGGCAGGAACTAATGGGGATCCATAATAAACCCCAGGAAGAGTAGCTGCTGCCTTGGCAGGAACTAATGGGGATCCATAATAAACCCCAGGAAGAGTAGCTGCCGCCTTGGCAGGAACTAATGGGGATCCATAATAAACCCCAGGAAGAGTAGCTGCCGCCTTGACAGGAACTAATGGGGATCCATAATAAACCCCAGGAAGAGTAGCTGCTGCCTTGACAGGAACTAATGGGGATACATATTAAACCCCAGGAAGAGTAGCTGCTGCCTTGACAGGAACTAATGGGGATCCATAATAAACCCCAGGAAGAGTAGCTGCTGCCTTGACAGGAACTAATGGGGATCCATAATAAACCCCAGGAAGAGTAGCTGCTGCCTTGACAGGAACTAATGGGGATCCATAATAAACCCCAGGAAGAGTAGCTGCTGCCTTGTCAGGAACTAATGGGGATCCTTAATAAACCACAGGAAGAGTAGCTGCTGCCTTGACAGGAACTAATGGGGATCCATAATAAACCCCAGGAAGAGTAGCTGCTGCCTTGACAGGAACTAATGGGGATACATAATAAACCCCAGGAAGAGTAGCTGCTGCCTTGGCAGGAACTAATGGGGATCCATAATAAACCCCAGGAAGAGTATCTGCTGCCTTGGCAGGAACTAATGGGGATCCATAATAAACCCCAGGAAGAGTATCTGCTGCCTTGACAGGAACTAATGGGGATCCATAATAAACCCCAGGAAGAGTAGCTGCTGCCTTGTCAGGAACTAATGGGGATCCATAATAAACCCCAGGAAGAGTAGCTGCTGCCTTGGCAGGAACTAATGGGGATCCTTAATAAACCCCAGGAAGAGTAGCTGCTGCCTTGGCAACAGGAACTAATGGGGATCCATAATAAACCCCAGGAAGAGTAGCTGCTGCCTTGGCAACAGGAACTAATGGGGATCCATAATAAACCCCAGGAAGAGTAGCTGCTGCCTTGGCAGGAACTAATGGGGATCCATAATAAATACAAATTCAATTGGAGAGTGTAAATTACAGAGTGAGGCTGTGTTGGTATCACAGGCTTTGATAACAACACAGCCACAGCAGGCAGTCGATGGTTTGAGTTGTTACGGAGCTGATAAACGCTGGTAGTTGTTCTGTGATACTAGTTAAAATAGCCAGTTAGCCTAGCATCAGTACCAGGGCTGGTAAATTCAACATTTTGTGTTGTCATTATGAACTGCATTGTAAGGGAAATGTTTCTTCAAATTTGATTTTGGCCTCCGTCCTTCTGTGTGTGTGTGTATTTGGAAGGAAGTAGCTTCAATATTGCAGTAAGGCACACACACACACACACACCTGAAATGAGGAGAGAGTGCTACAGCTGTAGATGGCTAACTGGGCAGCCCTCAGAGGAACTGGATTGGATACGTCTCATTACATTATCTCTCTTCCTCCCTCTCCAGGACTGTTACCTAGTCAAGACATGTACAGATGTGAGAAGGAATAAATTAGGGGAAAATGAAAAATTAAAAACCAACCCATTTACTGGAGCCCACCTGAGTACTGTCTGCCAGCCATGCTGCCAGTCCGCCAGCCATGCTGCCAGTCCGCCAGCCATGCTGCCAGTCCGCCAGCCATGCTGCCAGCCATGCTGCCAGTCCGCCAGCCATGCTGCCAGTCCGCTAGCTATGCTGCCTAGTTTAGCCTGTACAATATAAAACTAGTTTAGCATGTACAATGTTATATGGTAACCTAGCCTAGCCTGTAGTGTTATATGGTAACCTGGCCTAGCCTGTAGTGTTATATGGTAACCTGGCCTAGCCTGTAGTGTTATATGGTAACCTGGCCTAGCCTGTAGTGTTATATGGTAACCTGGCCTAGCCTGTAGTGTTATATGGTAACCTGGCCTAGCCTGTAGTGTTATATGGTAACCTATCCTAGCCTGTAGTGTTATATGGTAACCTATCCTAGCCTGTAGTGTTATATGGTAACCTATCCTAGCCTGTAGTGTTATATGGTAACCTATCCTAGCCTGTAGTGTTATATGGTAACCTGGCCTAGCCTGTAGTGTTATATGGTAACCTAGCCTAGCCTGTAGTGTTATATGGTAATCTGGCCTAGCCTGTAGTGTTATATGGTAACCTATCTTCAACATTACTGTTGTTGACAAGGAGTCAGATCAATTATTAGCTCACTAACTCAATATAAGCCTGTTCTGCAGACAGACAAGGCAGACGAGACAGACAAGACAGGCGAGACAGGTGAGACAGGCGAGAGGGATGCCCCAGGGATGCTCTTTGATGGGGTCAGCAGTGGTTATAAAGACCAAGGGCTTCATGCTGCCTCAATGGCCCTCGTCTTTGGCCCTTAATACTCATTCACCTCAAATCACTCACAAGGTCGTAGCATTTAGCTGGTAGGAAGCACAACAATCAGCTGGTATTGAGCGCTGCAGGACTGTCAAGAGATTCCTCGAGAAGCAACCATGTACAGTAGATATTCTCGTTTTTAATAAAAGGAAAGTGGACAAACCAACAAAAAAAACTCAGTTGTCGTTGTGATAAATGCCATGTGTGTCCAACCAAATCATTTCCCCCAGAGTGCTCCATAAGCGGTAACTGTGCTGAAGTCATTAGCCTCCACAATGAGGAAAGAGACCGACAGAGACAGAGCAGTGAGAAGAGGAGAGAGGAGAGCAGAGAGGAGAGATGAGAGCGAAGAGGAGAGAGGAGAGCAGAGAGGAGAGATGAGAGCAGAGAGGAGAGCAGAGAGAGAGAGGAGAGCAGAGAGGAGAGCAGAGAGGAGAGCAGAGAGGAGAGCAGAGAGAGAGGAGAGCAGAGAGGAGAGCAGAGAGGAGAGCAGAGAGGAGAGCAGAGAGGAGAGCAGAGAGGAGAGCAGAGAGGAGAGCAGAGAGGAGAGCAGAGAGGAGAGCAGAGAGGAGAGCAGAGAGGAGAGCAGAGAGAAGAGCGAGGGTGGTGTGGAATAAACAGGAATGCATTGGGAGGAGCATAATATGAAATCCACTAAACTTTATCTAACTCAGAATAGACTGAAGAGAGAGTCCTGGTTGGGAGCCCGGGACACACACAGCTCAATTTAGTTCTGATGCTTCTCTTCTCTTCACTGACCTTTGAAATGTGTTAGGGAGGGAGGGATGGAAGAGAAGGGTGGAAGAGAAGGGTGGAAGAGAAGGGTGGAATAGAAGAGTGGAAAGCATGCATAGGGACTGATTCTCTTTCCCATATCTCCTAGAAGTCCTGGTTTATGAGTTTCAGACTCAGAAATGCTGAAAAGCAAAAAAATTGCCAATGACATGTAACACAGCGGGCTTGAGAGCCGTGTTGGCTTACAGAATTCCCTGCTCCAGTCGATCGATAAAGAGCCATCCTCTCTGCTATAGAGCTGTGTGGTTTACAGCAGTTTCACAGAGACCTCTGGAACCAAGAGTTTTACTTCCACTACTCTACAGAGCTAATAAATAAGAGCTAAACGCAGGCGTTCTGAACATTACCTTGGAAATAAAGGACGACTACCTCTGGAAACAGGCAAGTTTATTCCGTTTAAACTGTTAATCCAGATTATTATATTATTTATATCAGAAAATGCATATTTTCTCATCTTTTGGTTGCTTGAGACGCGACCCAGTCGTTCATTAGATTAGTTTGATATCTAGAGACGCAACCCAGTCGTTCGTTAGATTAGTTTGATATTTCGCCACTGGCGCCCTGTGCTCTTCACAGATGAAAGCAGGTTCATGACAGAGTCTGGAGACGCCGTGGAGAACGTTCTGCTGTCTGCAACATCCTCCAGCATGACCGGTTTGGCGGTGGGTCAGTCATGGAGTGAGCCCTCCATGTGTTCGCCAGAGGTAGCCTGACTGCCATTAGGTACCGAGATGAGATCCTCAGACCCCTTGTGAGACCATATGCTGGTGCGGTTGGCCCTGGGTTCCTCCTAATGCAAGACAATGCTAGACCTCATGTGGCTGGAGTGTGTCAGCAGTTCCTGCAAGAGGAAGGCATTGATGCTATGGACTGGCCCGTCCGTTCCCCATACCTGAATCCAATTGAGCACATCTGGGACATCATGTCTCGCTCCATCCACCAACGCCATGTTGCACCACAGACTGTCCAGGAGTTGGCGGATGCTTTAGTCCAGGTCTGGGAGGAGATCCCTCAGGAGACCATCCGCCATCTCATCAGGAGCATGCCCAGGCGTTGTAGGGAGGTCATACAGGCACGTGGAGGCCACACACATTACTGGGCCTCATTTTGACATGTTTTAAGGACATTACATCAAAGTTGGATAAGCCTGTAGTGGTTTTACTTTAATTTTGAGTGGGACTCCAAATCCAGACCTCCATGGGTTGATACATTTGATTTCCATTGATAGTTGAATGTGCTGACAACAAAATTATGTAAAGAAAAAAGTATTTAATAAGAATATTTCATTCATTCAGATCTAAGATGTGTTATTTTAGTGTTCCCTTTATTTTTTTGAGCAGTGTGTTTATATAAACTCGGACAGCAGAGATGCTCTTGAGCTGAAGAGCTCGAGATCACTGATCATTGACTTCACATGTCCTTCACAGTAGAAGGTCATGTCTGGCACAGAGATGACCAGACAAAAAAAAAACATATTTCACTCCATTCCTCACTTCATGCTGCACACAAGTGATGTGCACTTCCTCCCCCAATAACCTTCAGCATCTGGCCAACAAAGGGCCGGTTTCTCGTAGCTGACCATGACAAATCTGCCTAGACTTTCAGCAAGCGTTGACTTGGCCACAGCTACCGGTTTCATTTTTATGTTCCGCTGATGGTGTTCTTCTTCCACAAACACCTGAAACAGGTGTCGCAGATGCTTGGTCTGTTCACTGTGATGGTGTTCTTCATCGAAGAATTTGTGAATTTGTGAAAATCTGTGATTTTATTTTCCATCAAGTGGGTGTCATTTCCTGGTTCCGTTGATTCAGCGAGATTCTTTTCGCACAGATTCGTTAGTGACATCTGTAATCCCAAAAAATAACTTAATGCTCGATCCACTCATCTCCAGTAGTTTGAAAGAGCTCCTTGGGAGACTACACATCCTCCCCTCTGTTAAACGTGTTGGTCTGCACGTTTCAAAGCCATCTGGTGCCCCCTTTTTCCCATGAGCCTTTTCAGAAAAGTTCTAAGTAATTTGTTTGAATATGTAAATATATGTCAGAGTGTTGAGTAGGTTCTTCTTGTTTCTGTATTGGGTGACTGGACCGTCACTCATCATGTGGAGTGTCATGATTTGTCGATTTTTGTTTGTTCTTGACATCTTTTAGGACAGGCTCCGGCCCATACTGCTCTCTCATCCATTCTAAGGGAGTCAGATATGGTGGTGTAGGACTGGCTTCCCCCCTCACAACACTTGTATGGATAGTAGACCTGCTGTCTACTCCCCACAACGTGGAACGCCTGATTTTCTGCGATAGAGTCAGCAGTAATCCGTGTCCTGACGATTAAAGGCATTTGCTTGATAATGGCATCTGCAAATTGACCCTCAATTTAAGAAACATAGGATACTTTAAAATATATTTACCTGCTTGATGTGCACTACTATAAAACCCCTAAATAACTAACATAAAACATCATTACCCTAAAAAAAACAACCTTGTGTTCTTACTTCCAATGAGATATGAGTAGTTCTACTTGTCCATGTGAACACTTCTTTTTTTTTTCGATACTTAAGATCCAAGCAGAAGTAGCTTTTTCAGATAATTCAACATTTTTTCTTAATCTTTAGCGGTCGCACCGAATGATCAGATTTTTTGGGGGGGGGTAAAAACCTGGCAGGGAGTTGAAATGTAAACTTAGCAAACATTTACGAGACATATGCTAATCTTTATTTTGTTGAAACTATTAGAGCACCAAAAAAAGTGACAGCTAAAATGGTTTATTGCTAGCAAACCTGCCAATATGACAACCTAATTTAGTTGTAGGTGCATATTATTGCGTCACGATTGCAAGATGTCCCGATATCTTTTTCCAACTGTCCCTTTATCTGGTTTTAAATGTCCATTCTAGAATGCTCTTCTAGCCAATCAGAAATGAGTATTCAACAATGCTGTGGTATAACACAGCTCTGTAGAAATGTTAGTTTCCAATGGAGGAGGAAGAGGAGGAGCAGCACAGTGGCTTGCGAAAGTATTCACCCCCTTATTTTTCCTATTTTGTTGCCTTACAACCTGGAATTAAAATAGGTTTCTTGGAGGGGGGGGGGGGGGGGGGTTAAATAGCGCTTTGAAGATACAACATATTTTTGGGGGTGAAACAAACAAGAAATAAGACAAAAAAAACAGAACTTGAGCGTGCATAACTATTCACCCCCCCAAATTCAATACTTTGTAGAGACAACTTTTTCAGCAATTACAGCTACAAGTCTGTTGAGGTATGTCTCTATAACATTGGCATATCTAGCCACTGGAATTTTTGCCCATTCTTCAAGGCGAAACTGCTCCAGCTCCTTCAAGTTGGATGGGTTCCGCTGGTGTACAGCAATCTTTAAGTCATACCACAGATTCTCAGTTGGATTGACGTCTGTCCAAAACATTTAAATGTTTCCCCTTTAACCACTCGAGTGTTGCTTTAGCAGTATGCTTAGGGTCATTGTCCTGCTGGAAGGTGAACCTCCGACCTCCACCATGCTTCACTGTGGGGATGGTGGCTCGGGATGATGAGAGGTGTTGGGTTTGTGCCCGACATAGCGTTTTCCTTGATGCTCAATTTTAGTCTCATCTAACCAGAATACATTCTTCCATATGTTTGGGGAGTCTCCCACATGCCTTTGGCGAACACCAAACGTGTTTGCTTATTTTTTCATTAAGCAATTAAGCTTTTTCCTGGCCACTCTTTCGTAAAGCCCAGGTCTGTGGAGTGTACAGCTTAAAGTGGTCCTATGGACAGATACTCCCATCTCCACTGTGGAGCTTTGCAGCTCCTTCAGGGTTATCCTTGGTCTCCTTGTTGCCTCTCTCATTAATGCCTTCCTTGCCTGGTCTGTGAGTTTTGGTGGGCGGTTCTCTTGGCAGGTTTGTTGTGGTGCCATATTCTTTCAATTTTTGAATAATGGATTTAAATGGTGCTCCGTGGGATGTTCTAAGTTC